>NC_134216.1:36177500-36340000 GCF_965140235.1 Caretta caretta
AAACTTTCACCCTTCCCTTCACAAGTATTATGGAGTGTACAGCATGTGGCTATAAGCATAGGAATATTGTCATTGGCCAGGTCCAGCCTCAGGCAGCGCCATATAGGCAGCGCCAGCGGGCCTTTGAACATCCAAAAGCACACTCAGTCATTCTGCACTTGCTCAGCCTGTTGTTGAACCACTCCTTGCTGCTATTAAGTTGCCCCATGTATGGCTTCATAAGCCATGGCATTAAGGGGTAGGCAGAGTCTCCCTGGATCACAATGGGCATTTCGACTTCCCCTACAGTGATCTTCTGGTCCGGGAAGAAAGTCCCTGCTTGCAGCTTCCTGAACAGGTCAGTGTTCCGAAAGATGCATACGTCATGCACCTTTCCAGACCAGCCTATGTTAATGTCTGTGAAATGCCCACAGTGATACACAAGCACCTGGAGAACCATAGAGAAATACCCCTTCTGATTAATGTACTCGGTGGCTAGGTGGTCTTGTGCCAGAATTGGAATATGCATGCCATTTATCGCCCCTCCGCAGTTAGGGAAGCCATTTGTACAATGCCATCCACAATGACATGCACGTTACCCAGAGTCACAGTCTTTCAGAACAGGATGCAATTAATGGCCCTGCACACTTCCATCAACATGAGTCCAACGGCTGACTTTCCCACTCCAAACTGGTTAGAAACCGATTAGTAGCAGTCTGGAGTAGCCAGCTTCCACAGTGCAATCACCGCACACTTCTCCAATGACAGGGCAGCTCTCATTCTTGTGTCCTTGCGTCGCAGGACTGGGGCGAGCTCATCACACAGTCCCATGAATGTGGCTTTCCTCATCTGAAAGTTCTGCAGCCACTGCTCATCATCCCAGACGTGCATAATGATGTGATCTCACTACTCCGTGCTTGTTTTTTGAGCCCAAAAGCAGCGTTCCACTGTGGTCAGTACCTCTGTGAATACCACAAGCAATCTTGTGTCGTAGCTACTACGCTTGGCAAGATCAGTGTCGAACTGCTCTTGCCTTTGTAGTTTAAGGAATAACTCCACTGCCACTCCTGACAATATGCTGAGCAAGCATCATATTGGTCAACAGTGCGGGATTCATTTCTGCAGACCAAAGAGGCAAAGCACGCAGTACACAAACCGTTGAAAGATGGCGCCAAATGCGGATGGAAGCACTGGGATTGCTGGGATACGAAGCAGTGCATCACGGGGCATTGGGACAGGACCCAGGATGCCCTGTGACCCCCTCCACCTTCCCACAATTCTTAGTGGTCAAAGAGGAAGAGATGCTCTGTGGGATAGTTTCCCACAGTGCACCGCTCCAAATACCACTGCAAGTGCAGCAAGTGTGAACACACTATTGTGCAAAAAGAAAAGGAGTACTAGTGGCACCTTAGAGACTAACCAATTTATTTGAGCATAAGCTTTTGGCTAAAGCTTATGCTCAAATAAATTGGTTAGTCTCTAAGGTGCCACAAGTACTCCTTTTCTTTTTGCGAATTAGTTACGGAATAAGGTCGAATTTATAGAAGTCGGTTTTTTAGAAATCGGTTTTATATATTCGAGTGTGTGTGTCCCCACAGAAAATGCTCTAAGTGCATTAAGTGCATTAACTCGGCGGAGCGCTTCCACAGTACTGAGGCTAGAGTCGACTTCCGGAGCGTTGCACTGTGGGTAGCTATCCCACAGTTCCCACAGTCTCCGCTGCCCATTGGAATTCTGGGTTGAGATCCCAATGCCTGATGGGGCTAAAACATTGTCGCGGGTGGTTCTGGGTACATATCGTCAGGCCCCCGTTCCCTCCCTCCCTCCGTGAAAGCAAGGGCAGACAATCATTTCGCGCCTTTTTTCCTGAGTTACCTGTGCAGACGCCATACCACAGCAAGCATGGAGCCCGCTCAGGTAACCGTCACCCTATGTCTCCTGGGTGCTGGCAGACGCAGTACGGCTTTGCTACACAGTAGCAGCAACCCATTGCCTTCTGGCAGCAGACGGTGCAATACGACTGGTAGTCGTCCTCGTCGTGTCCGAGGTGCTCCTGGCCACGTCAGCTGGGAGCGCCTGGGCAGACATGGGCGCAGGGACTAAATTTGGAGTGACTTGACCAGGTCATTCTCTTTAGTCCTGCAGTCAGTCCTATTGAACCGTCTTATGGTGAGCGGGCAGGCGATACGGACTGCTAGCAGTCGTACTGTACCATCTTCTGCCAGGCAGGCAAGAGATGAGGATTGCTAGTAGTCGTATTGTACCATCTTCTGCCAGGCAGGCAAGAGATGAGGATGGCTAGCAGTCGTACTGTACCATCTTCTGCCGAGCAGCCATGAGATGTGGATGGCATGCAGTCCTTCTGCACCGTCTGCTGCCAGCCAAAGATGTAAAAGATAGATGGAGTGGGTCAAAACAAGAAATAGACCAGATTTGTTTTGTACTCATTTGCCTCCTCCCCTGTCTAGGGGACTCATTCCTCTAGGTCACACTCCAGTCACTCACAGAGAAGGTGCAGCGAGGTAAATCTAGCCATGTATCAATCAGAGGCTAGGCTAACCTCCTTGTTCCAATAAGAACGATAACTTAGGTGCACCATTTCTTATTGGAACCCTCCGTGAAGTCCTGCCTGAAATACTCCTTGATGTAAAGACACCCCCTTTGTTGATTTTAGCTCCCTGAAGCCAACCCTGTAAGCCGTGTCGTCAGTCGCCCCTCCCTCCGTCAGAGCAACGGCAGACAATCGTTCCACGCCTTTTTTCTGTGCGGACGCCATACCAAGGCAAGCATGGAGGCCGCTCAGCTCACTTTGGCAATTAGGAGCACATTAAACACCACACGCATTATCCAGCAGTATATGCAGCACCAGAACCTGGCAAAGCGATACCGGGCGAGGAGGCGACGTCAGCGCGGTCACGTGAGTGATCAGGACATGGACACAGATTTCTCTGAAAGCATGGGCCCTGCCAATGCATGCATCATGGTGCTAATGGGGCAGGTTCATGCTGTGGAATGCCGATTCTGGGCTCGGGAAACAAGCACAGACTGGTGGGACCGCATAATGTTGCAGGTCTGGGACGATTCCCAGTGGCTGCGAAACTTTCGTATGCGTAAGGGCACTTTCATGGAACTTTGTGACTTGCTTTCCCCTGCCCTGAGGCGCATGAATACCAAGATGAGAGCAGCCCTCACAGTTGAGAAGCGAGTGGCGATAGCCCTGTGGAAGCTTGCAACGCCAGACAGCTACCGGTCAGTTGGGAATCAATTTGGAGTGGGCAAATCTACTGTGGGGGCTGCTGTGATGCAAGTAGCCCACGCAATCAAAGATCTGCTGATATCAAGGGTAGTGACCCTGGGAAATGTGCAGGTCATAGTGGATGGCTTTGCTGCAATGGGATTCCCTAACTGTGGTGGGGCTATAGACGGAACCCATATCCCTATCTTGGCACCGGAGCACCAAGCCGCCGAGTACATAAACCGCAAGGGGTACTTTTCGATAGTGCTGCAAGCTCTGGTGGATCACAAGGGACGTTTCACCAACGTCAACGTGGGATGGCCGGGAAAGGTGCATGATGCTCGCATCTTCAGGAACTCTGGTCTGTTTCAAAAGCTGCAGGAAGGGACTTTATTCCCAGACCAGAAAATAACTGTTGGGGATGTTGAAATGCCTATATGTATCCTTGGGGACCCAGCCTACCCCTTAATGCCATGGCTCATGAAGCCGTACCCAGGCAGCCTGGACAGTAGTCAGGAGCTGTTCAACTACAGGCTGAGCAAGTGCAGAATGGTGGTAGAATGTGCATTTGGACGTTTAAAGGCGCGCTGGCGCAGTTTACTGACTCGCTTAGACCTCAGCGAAACCAATATTCCCACTGTTATTACTGCTTGCTGTGTGCTCCACAATATCTGTGAGAGTAAGGGGGAGACGTTTATGGCGGGGTGGGAGGTTGAGGCAAATCACCTGGCTGCTGGTTACACGCAGCCAAACACCAGGGCGGTTAGAAGAGCACAGGAGGGCGCGGTACGCATCAGAGAAGCTTTGAAAACCAGTTTCATGACTGGCCAGGCTACGGTGTGAAAGTTCTGTTTGTTTCTCCTTGATGAAACCCCCCGCCCCTTGGTTCACTCTACTTCCCTGTAAGCTAACCACCCGCCCCTCCTCCCTTCAATCACCGCTTGCAGAGGCAATAAAGTCATTGTTGCTTCACATTCATGCATTCTTTATTCATTCATCAGACAAATAGGGGGATGACTACCAAGGTAGCCCAGGAGGGGTGGTGGAGGAGGGAAGGAAAATGCCACACAGCACTTTAAGCACAGCACTTCAAAAGTTTACAACTTTAAAATTTATTGAATGACAGCCTTCTTTTTTTTGGGCAATCCTCTGTGGTGGAGTGGCTGGTTGGCCGGAGGCCCCCCCACCGCGTTCTTGGGCGTCTGGGTGTGGAGGCTATGGAACTTGGGGAGGAGGGCGGTTGGTTACAGAGGGGCTGCAGTGGCAGTCTGTGCTCCAGCTGCCTTTGCTGCAGCTCAACCATACACTGGAGCATACTGGTTTGGTCCTGCAGCAGCCTCAGCATTGAATCCTGCCTCCTCTCATCACGCTGCCGCCACATTTGAGCTTCAGCCCTGTCTTCAGCCCGCCACTTACTCTCTTCAGCCCGCCACTTACTCTCTTCGGCCCACCACCTCTCCTCCCGGTCATTTTGTGCTTTCCTGCACTCTGACATTATTTGCCTCCACGCATTCGTCTGTGCTCTGTCAGTGTGGGAGGACAGCATGAGCTCGGAGAACATTTCATCGCGAGTGCGTTTTTTTTTCTTTCTAAGCTTCACTAGCCTCTGGGAAGGAGAAAATCCTGTGATCACTGAAACACATGCAGCTGGTGGAGAAAAAAAAAGGGACAGCGGTATTTAAAAAGACACATTTTATAAAACAGTGGCTACACTCTTTCAGGGTAAACCTTGCTGTTAACATTACATACATAGCACATGTGCTTTCGTTACAAGGTCGCATTTTGCCTCCTCCCACCGCGTGACTACCCCCTCAACCTTCCCCCCTCCCTGTGGCTAACAGCGGGGAACATTTCTGTTTAGCCACAGGCAAACAGCCCAGCAGGAATGGGCTCCTCTGAGTGTCCCCTGAAGAAAAGCACTCTATTTCAACCAGGTGACCATGAATTATATCTCACTCTCCTGAGGATAACACAGAGAGATAAAGAACGGATGTTGTTTGAATGCCAGCAAACATACACTGCAATGCTTTGTTCTACAATGATTCCCGAGTACGTGTTACTGGCCTGAAGTGGTAAAGTGTCCTACCATGAAGGACGCAATAAGGCTGCCCTCCCCAGAAACCTTTTGCAAAGGCTTTAGGACTACATCTAGGAGAACCGCAAATGCCAGGGCAAAGTAATCCTTTCACATGCTTGCTTTTAAACCATGTATAGTATTTTAAAAGGTACACTCACCAGAGGTCCCTTCTCCGCCTGCTGGGTCCAGGAGGCAGCCTTGGGTGGGTTCGGGGGGTACTGGCTCCAGGTCTAGGGTGAGAAACAGTTCCTGGCTGTCGGGAAAACCGGTTTCTCCAGTTGCTAGCTGTGAGCTATCTACAACCTCCTCCTCATCATCATCTTCTTCGTCCCCAAAACCTGCTTCCGTATTGCCTCCATCTCCATTGAAGGAGTCAAACAACACGGCTGGGGTAGTGGTGGCTGAACCCCCTAAAATGGCATGCAGCTCATCATAGAAGCGGCATGTTTGGGGCTCTGACCCAGAGCGGCTGTTCGCCTCTCTGGTTTTCTGGTAGGCTTGCCTCAGCTCCTTCAGTTTCACGCGGCACTGCTTCGGGTCCCTGTTATGGCCTCTGTCCTTCATGCCCTGGGAGATTTTCACAAAGGTTTTGGCATTTCGAAAACTGGAACGGAGTTCTGATAGCACGGATTCCTCTCCCCAAACAGCGATCAGATCCCGTACCTCCCGTTCGGTCCATGCTGGAGCTCTTTTGCGATTCTGGGACTCCATCATGGTTACCTGTGCTGATGAGCTCTGCATGGTCACCTGCAGCTTGCCACGCTGGCCAAACAGTAAATGAGATTCAAAAGTTCGCGGTTCTTTTCCTGTCTACCTGGCCAGTGCATCTGAGTTGAGAGTGCTGTCCAGAGCGGTCATAATGGAGCACTCTGGGATAGCTCCCGGAGGCCAATACCATCGAATTGTGTCCACAGTACCCCAAATTCAAGCCGGCAACGTCGATTTAAGCGCTAATCCACTTGTCAGGGGTGGAGTAAGGAAATCGATTTTAAGAGCCCTTTAAGTCGAAATAAAGGGCTTCATTGTGTGGACGGGTGCAGGTTTACATCGATTTAACGCTGCTAAATTCGACCTAAATTCCTAGTGTAGACCAGGGCTCAGGTGCCACTAGTACTCCTTTTCTTTTTGCGAATACAGACTAACACGGCTGCTACTCTGAAACCTGACACTATTGTGCAGGCAGCTGACAGGGTGAACACACAACAGCGGTTTCCCTTCAGCGCTCTCTGAGCGTCGCTGTAACTGCCGGAGATGTAACTCTGCCAGTGTAGACATACCCTCAGATGATGTTAAAGATAACTTCCCTTTTTGGGGAAAAGAGAGGTTAGTTGAGATAGGCTGGAGCAGTCATTGTTGCTGTCATTGTTAAAGTCTGATCCTGTTCATTGGCTCAAAGACAAAACAAGACAAACACAAAGAGGGGAGAGAAAAGAACAGCAACGACAGAAAATGTAGCTTCCGTGCCTGGAGTTGACCCTCACTAATGGAAAAACACGGACACAACACGTGGTCTTATCAGTCACTGTGAGTATCTCTACACTGTGATAAAACATGGCACAGCTGCTGTTGGCCTGGATCAGGTAATTTGGGCTCAGGTTGCAGGGCTATAAAATTGTAATGTAGACGTTTGGGCTTGGGCTGAAGTCTGGGCTCTGGGACCCTCCCCCCTTGCAATATTTCAGAGCCCAAGCTTCAACCCGAGCCAAATGTCTACACTGCAATTTAATAGCCCTGTAGGCCAGGTCCCGCAAGCCTGAGTCAGCTGATGTGGTTTTTTTATAAACTGTAGATATACCTTCTGAGACCTCGCAAACTTATACCATCATCAGGTATGGAGATAGTTTGGAGATTGCTTTTAGCTGCCTCTTTCTGGTCAGAGGCTTACAAGAGTGTTGCAAAATGTGCAGTCATGGCTGTATAAGCCAGATTCTGAGAGTAAAAGAAACAAGAGAGAGAGGAAAGAGAAGAAACAAGGTAGAGAAGGAAAAGGACACATGGGAAGTAGGGAGAGAGAGACAAAGTCTCACATTGCAGGTGGTATTTGGGATTCAGCCAGAGCCTGTAGAGGAGGCAGTGTCATTTGGGTTCCTTTCTCTGG
This sequence comes from Caretta caretta, assembly GCF_965140235.1. Taxonomy (NCBI): domain Eukaryota; kingdom Metazoa; phylum Chordata; order Testudines; family Cheloniidae; genus Caretta; species Caretta caretta. The sequence continues at coordinate 36,184,890 of NC_134216.1, forward strand.
CCCGAATCAGAATCAGGATGATGAAGGCCCAGGATCTCAAGATACTGTGGGAACCGTAGCCATGAGAAGCTCACTCCAGGAGCCAATTTTTAGGCCCCAAAGTCTCTTTAAGGACCCCAAAAGGGAGTGGTGAGTGGAATAGCACATCCCCTCATTATTTTGTTCACCAATTAGGCCTAATTTTTGACATCAACACTCACTTTTTAGACGTGAGCTCACAATCAGGGTAAATTTATAGGCCCAAACACATGCTGTCCACACACATGCTATGATTTTATTTTAAATCTGTTTTAGGAGTATAAGGTAATTTGTCGTGTGAAGAAAAGTTTTGCAAGAATTTCTAGTATGTAAACATTATCTATATTACATATTATTGTTGCTATTAATTAGATAAAAATTTGTGAGGCATTTCATGAACATAAATTGAGCCAGGCTCTTGCCATGCAGCTCTTGCAATCTGGAGGTTCACTTACTGAGTGTGGTACTTACTTATGTGAATCGTTATGTTCTGTTCTCTGTTGAATCTTACAGATTTCAGGCTGATATTTTAAACCAGTACTTACCAGCATTAGTCATCTCTTCACCAGTTCCGTATTTGTACTTGTTATTTTTTCTATTGTTCCCTTTTGGCTTCATCTTCATGACCATAGAGGAAACCCTCCAGGCAATGTCTCCCACACACTTGTCACATAAATATTTATTATTTTCTGATTACAACTGTTCTCTTCCGTGTATCCTGTTTCAGTCATATGTACATTGGTTTGTTCATTGTTACACAGAGTTCACAGTAAGGTGAAAAGGTTTGTTATAGTAGCAACTGTAAAATAAAACAATGGTAAGAACATTCAAAAGTTTAGGTTTTCATAAAAATGCTAACTTGCATGTTACATACACTATACTGTCTGGAATATAGATATAGTCTATATTCTACATGATAGTATCTTGTCAAGCCTTGGAATTAGTTTCTATGCATAGATGACATCATAGAAATCATAGAACTGGAAGAGACCTCGAGAGGTCATCTAGTCCAGTCCCTTGCACTCAAGGCAGGATTAAGTATTATCTAGATCCCCTGACAGATGTTTGTCCAACCTGCTCTAAAAAATCCTTAATGATGGAGATTCCACCACCTCCCTAGGCAATTTATTCCAGTGCTTAACCACCCGGACAGTTAGGAAGTTTTTCCTACTGTCCAACCTAAACCCCCTTGCTGCAATTTAAGCCCATTGCTTCTTGTCCTATCCTCAGAGGTTAAGAAGAACAATTTTTCTCCCTCCTCCTTGTAACAACCTTTTATGTACTTGAAAACTGTTATCATGTCCCCTCTTAGTCTTCTCTTCTTCAGACTAAACAAACCCAGTGTTTTCAATCCTCCCTCATAGGTCATATTTTCAATTCCTTTAATCATTTTTGTTCCTCTGACATGGAGTAGGCCAGCAATTGATTACTCCAAGTGATTATGGTTTTGCCTACTTTGTAGTCAGTTTGTGCAAGTTTAGGATCAAAGACCAAGAAAAACTCCGAGACAATATTGTTCTTCTTTTGAATCATTGAGTCCCAATCAGAATTAAAATTGAGCCCTCATTCCAAATCCTGACTGGTTACTTTTAAATCTTCAGAGATCGATTACAGTGCATAGTGACCTAGACACATCACCTGATAAATCACTATCTTAATATTTTTAAAACCATGTGCGAGTGATTCAGAATGCATTAACGATCAGTTGATCTGCATACAAATTGAATCTGTATCTGGTATTTTTCCCACCCCTAGTTATGAATATGGAAACTCTCTCCCCCGCTCCCACAGCTGTGCTATGAAGGTATGTACAGCTAAACAAACCTAGTTGGTTAACTACTTGTGGGAGCCTGCAAGAAACTGAACTATACTTTGTTGAGAATAATCAAAGGAAATAGGGGGTCATTGTTCTTGTTATTGGGTTTTTATTTCAATTATATCACAGACACTTTAATTCTTGACCTGGAAGAAGGACAAGGAAGTCTCAGATTCTTATTTTCTCAGAGTTACCACGTGCCGTAGCTAGCTGAGATCTCAGAGTGTACCAATTATGAAACAAAGCATAGTGGGGGCTTCAGTCTGTCACGAGAACCCAGAGCCATAACTTCACTTGAACTGCGTGCCAGTCTCACCCAATGAAGCAAGAGCATCTCACGCTAGAGACCACTCATCCATAAGCCTCTTCTTTTTCCTGACAGCTCCTTCTTCCCTGTTACCTGGTCTAATCTTGCCCCTCTTGCTTCATCCTTTAAGAGCTGCTCCAGCAGTCATCTTTGTGAAGAATTAAAGAGGCAAGAATGGGGGGAAATAAATCTGTATCTCTCTCCCGCCTCTGGCTGGAATTTAGTAGCTCTGGATTTATCATTATACAGCTACCAGTTTGTCTTGTCTGCTTTGAGTGATTAGGAAATCTGATATATATGAGTCTGGAGCTTTCTAATATTCTCATACTGGAGCTGTCTATATGCAAATATCCTCCTTCCCATAAGAGTAGGCAGGTTGTTGGCTATCTCAGCAGAGTAATATGCCACTAAAGGGATGCATGGAAACAGAACTATTCTCACCCCCTGTGGTGGTCCTCCCTGTGAGTCATCATAGTTGAGACATATTGGCAGGCTATTATGGAGAAGCTTGCATTGTTACAACTAGTGCTTTACCTATTTTGTGGCTGGAGAACTTCATTTCCCAGGCCTGTCAAACAGACTGTCATCTTTCAGAAGCACTACATTCACTAAAACAAAAACAAACAAAAAACACTAAAGGAGGAAAAAAATCAATAAACTGAAGTTGTCTGCATAATATCAATCTGAAGCTGTATTCTAGAAAGCTTGAAGATATGCATGAGATAAAAGAGATGTAAGGGATAAAGATAAGCCACAAAACCATGTCTGGAAATAAGTCATGGGAAATAAAAGCATGTGATACAACTTGAGAAACATAAAAAGAAAGAGATCTTGTTTCTTTCTGATCTGCTTCTCTAAGTGAATGGATAAAACAGAAATAAATGGGTATTTTCATAGGGAAAGTGTAATTAAAATCACATGTTTCAGAGGAACAGCCGTGTTAGTCTGTATTCGCAAAAAGAAAAGGAGTACTTGTGGCACCTTAGAGACTAACCAATTTATTTGAGCATGAGCTTTCGTGAGCTACAGCTCACTATCTAAAGTGATCAACAGGTGGGCCATTTCCAGCACAAATCCAGGTTTTCTCACCCTCCACCCCCCCACACAAATTCACTCTCCTGCTGGTGCTAGCCCATCCAAAGTGACAACTCTTTACATAATCAAGTCGGGCTATTTCCTGCATAGATCAAGGTTTTCTCACATCCCCCCCACCCCCATACACACACAAACTCACTCTCCTGCTGGTAATAGCTCATCTAAACTGACCACTCTCCAGGTTTAAATCCAAGTTAAACCAGAACATCTGGGGGGGGGGGGTAGGAAAAAACAAGAGGAAACAGGCTACCTTGCATAATGACTTAGCCACTCCCAGTCTCTATTTAAGCCTAAATTAATAGTATCCAATTTGCAAATGAATTCCAATTCAGCAGTTTCTCGCTGGAGTCTGGATTTGAAGTTTTTTTGTTTTAAGATAGTGACCTTCATGTCTGTGATTGCGTGACCAGAGAGATTGAAGTGTTCTCCGACTGGTTTATGAATGTTATAATTCTTGACATCTGATTTGTGTCCATTTATTCTTTTACGTAGAGACTGTCCAGTTTGACCAATGTACATGGCAGAGGGGCATTGCTGGCACATGATGGCATATATCACATTGGTGGATGTGCTGGAAATGGCCCACCTGTTGATCACTTTAGATAAGCTATTACCAGCAGGACAGTGGGGTGGGAGGAGGTATTGTTTCATATTCTCTGTGTGTATATAAAGTCTGCTGCAGTTTCCACGGTAAACATCTGATGAAGTGAGCTGTAGCTCACGAAAGCTCATGCTCAAATAAATTGGTTAGTCTCTAAGGTGCCACAAGTACTCCTTTTCTTTTTAAAATCACATGGCATTTTAAAGTCAAATTTGTCAGTCCTTGTTCCTTAACTTGTCACTAACCACCATAATTTTCAACAGTAAATTAATTAAGCTGCACAGATAGGATAACAGTGAGATGGTAAGAACTATATTGTAACTCTTTTGATTGTAAAGGGACTCTGCCAAGATCGGTGGACCCCTATTATTGTGCCTGGGCAACATGGAGTTAAAACTCTTTCTTTCTCAATTAGATGCCCCTGCAAAGGGTCTTGGGATGGCAGGGGAATGCAACCTTCTAATGCTACTAGCTGCAAGCAATCTGCCTGCAATGCTTAATTGAGTAGCTTAATAAGCAACAAGCACCTGATCCCTGGTAGAGGAGTGAATAGAGTAATAGGGAAGATGCTTACAAGAACTTAAGGTTTGAGACCAATGTTTACTTAAGGTTTTGAAAGCTTTTTTAGGGCTTTGTTCATAGAAGCTTTTATTCTTTTGTGAGTAGTTGGTGGATGAATTCTAAACAATTGAACTAAAATCACCTGTGTAGCTTTACTTCTCCTTTGAGCTATATTGCAGAGTCCATTATGGCTCAGAGGCTGTTGGTCACAGATCCACAGACCTATGTACTACTCCTTCATATCCCACATATTTTATAACTGCCCTCTCCTCAAAACAATGCTTTATTTTAGGGGTATCAAATGTCTTGGTTTCCTGGGATTTATCCAGTTTAAAGGGGCTGTTTTGATTGGTTTTAATTAAGCCATCCCTGTTTGTCCCAGTTTCATAGAAACCCTGAGAGATCTATGTATCTCTTCCCACTGGACCAGCTCCTGAGAGAGGGGGCAAGGAGGGGAGCAGCTCCAGACCCAGCAGCCCTCCTTCCAGAACAAGAGCATGTGCTGCTGTTCTCACAAAAGGTGCGGGAGTGTCAAAGTGACTGTTTGGTCTTCTTCCCTTAAAAATGCAGCAGCCCATGGGCTGGAGCTGATGTAGTTTGACAAGAGGGAATGGAGAACTATTGAGCACAGCAGCAGCTGGGGTAGAAAGGAATGAGAGAGGCTGAGGGCCCCCACTCCTGGCAGCAACCACTAGGAGGAGTAAAGTCCCCACAAACAGGTAGGTATCTGATTTTAAAGGGGGGCCTACAGCCATGGATTCAGGAAGGTTACAGTTTGTGTGTTTGTTTTTTAGCAGTGAGGGATGACAAAGTCAAGTCAGCAGCCTTGCATAAAGAAGAGGGAGTTGTTTGGTTGGATGGGATCCTCATGACCTGCAGAAAAGTTTCCAGGCTCTGAACTTTCGAAGGCATCTTCCTTCATGAGATCTGTGTGTGCTTGGTGAGTTGAGGATAATTTTACAGCATGGTTTTACATATGGTTCAGCACTGGCATTTGTAGTCTGGGTGTATTGATACTGGGGTTTGCTTGCTGAAGTATGCACAAATCAGTAACTTTTTAGATCAGTGGTATCCAGCCTGCAGTCCAGGGTCACTTTGTGGCTCTCAAGGTTCTGAATTGTGGCCCTTGAGGATGAATGTAGTAATAAAAAAATTCTATATTTAATTATGACTTGAAAATGTGCTCCCTGAGCCACACCCTGCCACTTTTAAACTTAAGTATTGGAACTCATCTTATCACTGCAGAGAGGAGATATAAGCCACCCCTTCCTGAAATGCCTACGCCAGGAGCAGTTGTTTTCTTCCCTCCCCGGCTATTAGTGCTCAGTCAACTGCTGGAGTGGCCACCTGTGGCATTTCAGAGGATAAAGAAGAGAGTAGCTGTGGCTGCATTATAGCCTGCTTGTCTACAGGAGCCCCTGGGACAGCAGAACAAGAACTTAACTGGCTCTGCCTGATTTTAGAGGAGCATCTACCACAGGATGGCTCCCTCCCCCGACCAGCCAGCCACTCATGGCAGCCCAGAAGAGGGAAAAGGAGAAGCTGAGAACCAAAAACTGATCATGGACTCAGTCCAAGTTAGAGCTGCTGTAGGCCAGCTGGGCATTATTCTTCCCTCAGAATACCAGTTTAATACTCTCTTATTACATTATATTGAACATCAGATCATAACCCCTTTGACCACAGACAGTGCACCATTTTACATCTAAATCTTCTCTGAATTATATTGGTGTTTGCAGAAGGGCCCTATCCTAATTCAAGAGAATTTGAACTTTGAATTTTTGATACTTTTAGTCCAAATTTCTATTATACTGAATTATTTAATTTTATTTTTGTGCATTTAATATGTTCATATGTTTCTTTTTCAACTCAGCCTGCTTCATACCATTATATAGTGCCTGGGCATATAATTTTGTGGTTAAGAAAAAAAAGTCTGGTAATTCCCCTACACTAAATTTGAAGTCTCTATTTCTAAACAATTTTAAAAATTGGAGACTCAGAGGGGAAATAGCAAGGTATGAATTACTGATATTTGCGTGTCAGCAGTCAACCTGAAGGAAGAGCAGCTGTTACTTCTGTCACTCAGTATATTAGTATCTGACTGCCAGTCAGAAATGGAGTCCAGGCAGTGAAAGATATGGGCAAGGAGACATTTATTTGGCTTGCATATGTTTTTTTGTATTCAGGCTACTCTGGCTAAGTGTGTTAAATTAATATTCCTGTCTACATTCTATGCTGGGTTTGAATTATGGTAGATCCAGTGGCTAAATAATTGGTGTTGGCTTGCTGCCAATTAACCTAAATGCCCCAATTAACTTCTTCAGGTGCTGTTTCTGGAGAGTGGTGGAACCTGCTAGCATTTTCTAAGTGCCAGTGTTCTGCGGAATGTGGATATACCATGTACCTGGAGCAGCACTGGAGATACATTGTGCTGCACTTACAAAATCACATTTCTGTGCTGCCTTAACTTGATGTGAATTCTGTGCTGAAATAATTGAAGTTGTCTTTGTTACCAGTTACTTGGATTCTTAAGTAGGGTTAAATAATTGGTGTTGCTTTATTTTTTGATTTCTATTATTAGAGCTCACTGTTTTGATTCCTTCCTCCTATGTGCAATCTTGCGTGTCTTCAGAGTGAATAGTAGCTGATTGCATACTTCCCTTTCTCCTCCAGGAAGATTTTTTTTTCCTTCTTATTTTGATGTGGACACCAAGATGAGTCTGCTTACATTCTTCCACTATCTCGTGCTAAGGAACAAATATGCCTTCCTCTACCATGAGGATCAACTGTCCCTTCATTTAGAAAAACATATCTGCTTTACTGTAAAAATACTCAATATAATTCTTTCTATTTTAAGAACATTTTTTAAAATTAGCCAGTCCAAGCAGAAATGTAATTCTCAAAGGCACCATTTTGCACTATTTAAAAATCAGAGGTCTAGGGGAGTATTTTCCTTAATTTTTTTTATAGTGTCATTATTTAGCTTGCTGAGTATAAAAGCTCCAGTGTATGCCTCTTATTTTGACATGCGTGGCCTGCTTTGCATGTGCATCCCCTAGTGCACCATTTTACATCTAAATCTTCTCTGAATTATATTGTCAGTGTTTCTGATGTCTTTATGCAGAAATGTGTAACTTATGCTAACGTAAAATGTTTCTGAACTATTTCAACAATGTCTTGTTCAGCGAGTGCTAAGGAGCCACTGTTGTTGGTTTTTTTTTTGTTTGTTTTTTTGTTTTTTTTTCCTTGGGCTCTATATTAACTCAACCGAGGCACACTTGTGCTGCAAACTCCAGCTGAGAGACTAACAGTAGCTCTGCCTATATGGTTACATAGCAGAGCCAATAATGTTGTTCACTAGGAGGAGTTTGTGTTGTCTTTATTCAGTTTTATATATCAGTCACTAGAGGGCAACATTTGACTTCTTTTAGTGGTGAATTGAAAAGCTTTAACAAAACATATTTAAGCTCCCATCATGGGTAGCTGAATACAGAACAGGCCCAATACCCACTGAAGTCTGTGCACGATTCCCATTTACTTCACTAACTGCTGTGCAGGCTACATTTGAAACGGAAAACTTAAAATAAATACTGAAAACAATATCTGAACAATATCTTTCTCACCCTGGAGCCAAGGGTTACATGTTTGGTCTGAGCTGCTTCTGCTAACTCAGCTAATTTCATAGCACTCACTGTGAGTGGTGTGATGTCAACAACCCTTGTGTAAAAAATATGTCTTGACCTCTGTACTTGGGGCCTGTAGAGGGGACTGTGTGATTGTAAAGGCCTGTTCAGTTCTTCCCAAGCTCTAAATACCCTGTGCCAAGGCCTTGATCCTGCAAATGGATTTGACTGATCAAATTGATTTTGAAACCTTATTTGTATGATCAGATTTTCAAACACGTATAAAGACAATTGTGTGCTGTTTTGTGCATATAAATATCATGATGACTCTCATTGCATACTTATGCAGGCATTTGGCCACTTATGTTTGCAATAAAGCCACTTAGAGTTAGGGTTGCTAGGTGTCCAGTTTTCGACCGGAACGTCTGGTTGAAAAGGGACGCTCGAGGCTCCGTCAGCACCACTGACCGGGCAATTCAAAGTCCAGTCAGTGGCGCAGTGAGGCTAAGGCAGGCTCCCTGCCTGCTGTGGCTCCAAGCAGCTTCCGGAAGCAGTGGCATGTCCAGCCTCTGGCTCCTAGGCATAGTGGCAGCCAGAGGGCTCTGCTGCTGCCCCCACCCCAAGCGCCAGCTCCAATTGGCCAGGAAGTGCAGCCAATGAGAGCTATGGGGGCAGCACCTGTGAATGGGGCAGCTTGCAGAGCTGCCTGGCCACACCTCCACATAGGAGCTGGAGTGGAGACAAGCTGCTGCTTCTGGGAGCTGCCTGAGGTAAGCACTGCCTGGAGCTTGCACCCGCACCCCAAACCCTTTTATTTCTGCTTGGAACACCCTCCTGCACCCCAAATCCCTCATCCCTAGCCCCACCTCAGAGTCCTAGCCCCACCCAGCTGGAGCCATGATCCCCCTCCCATCCTCCGAACCTCTCGATCCCAGCCTGGAGCATCCTTCTGCATCCCAATCGCCTCACCCCCAGCCAGAGCCCTCACACTCTTCTGTGCCCCAGCCTGTAGCCCCCACCTGCACTATGAACCCCCCAGCCCCACCCCAGAGTCCATACCCCGAGCCAGAGCCCTCACCCCCTCCTGCACCCCAACCTCTGAGCCAGCCTGGTGAAAATGAGTGAGTGAGGGTGGGGAAAGGGAGTGACAGAGGGAGGAGGGGGATGGAGTGAGCAGGGGCGGGGCCTCAAAGAAAGGGTGGGGCCTCAAAGGAGGGGAAGGGAGAGGAGCAAAGGTGTAGGTTTTGTGCGAGTATAAAGTTGGCAACTCTACTTAGCGTACTCAGTCAGGATACTTCTAGTCATAACATAGAAACACACATTTGTGCCTGGAAAGTGTTTTATACACAGCATTGAAAATCTGCCCCAATATTTAATTTTGTGCATCTATACTGGTGATTATTTGGGATAAGAATATTTACAGTAGCTTTCCAGACCAGTTTCCAAATATATATAGTTTCCTTTAAATTATTTTTGTTTTAGAATAGTTTTATTTTCCAAAATATATTATTATTATTATTAGGAAATATTGGTCAGTTTCTTTGACCTAACAATGTTTTAATAAGCTCTTCCCAGACTAGTGGAATAGCATACCAGTGGATTAATAATACTGTATACTTATTCAGCATTTAATGTGATCTGAAAGCACTTTTTTAACACTCAGCATTGCAGTAGCCTTGTCATAAATATAAAGGGAAGGTAAACCCCTTTAAATTCCCTTCTGGCCAGAGGAAAAATCCTCTCACCTGTAAAGGGTTAAGAAGCTAAAGGTAACCTAGCTGGCACCTGACCAAAATGACCAATGAGGAGACAAGATACTTTCAAAAGCTGGGAGGAGGGAGAGAAACAATATATATGAATTATATATGCTGCTTTTGCTGGGGATAGAACAGGAATGGAGTCTTAGAACTTTTAGTAAGTAATCAAGCTAGGTATGTGTTAGATTATGATTTCTTTAAATGGCTGAGAAAAGAACTGTGCTGAATAGAATGACTGTTTCTGTCTGGGTGTCTTTTTTTGTAACTTACGGTTTTGCCTAGAGTGATTCTCTATGTTTTTAATCTAATTACCCTGTAAGGTATCTACCATCCTGATTTTACAGAGGTGATTCCTTTACTTCTATTTACTTCTATTTCTATTAAAAGTCTTCTTGTAAGAAAACTGAATGCTTTTTCGTTGTTCTCAGATACAAGGGTTTGGGTCTGTGGTCACCTATGCAAATTGGTGAGGATTTTTACCAAACCTTTCCCAGGAAGTGGGGTGCAAGGGTTGGGAGGATTTTGGGGGGGAAAGACGTGTCCAAACTACGTTTCCCAGTAAACCCAGTTAGAGTTTGGTGGTGGCAGTGGATATTCCAAGGACAAAGGATAAAATTAATTTGTACCTTGGGGAAGTTTTAACCTAAGCTGGTAAAAGTAAGCTTAGGAGGTTTTCATGCAGGTCCCGACATCTGTACCCTAGAGTTCAGAGTGTGGGAGGAACCTTGACAAGCCTATTTTACAGAAGAAGTCAAATACCCAAGTATTTGAATGACTTTCTTAGGATCACATGAATTAGGGGTGTATTTGGGATCTAAGTGCTGATTTCCACCCAGTACATTTATTGCATCTTGTACCTGGATTAGAGTACAGAGGGCAAAGCCAAGGAAAAAATGGCTTCTATTTATGCATTTCATTTTGGTATTCTAACCTTGAGTTTGCCTTGCTAAGAGAGTGGAGGCAGATAGAATTTGATTGGCCCCAAAAGACATTTAATGTAATACTCTGATGGGGAATACCCAATTGCATGTTGTTTTCAAATGCATGCATATTTTATACCACTGATTCACTATTTAATTCATAATAGTTGTCTATAAAAGGCAAATCTCACAATTGAGCCAGCCAAAATCCGCTTGATAGCTTTAGCTGGAGATCCCTTCTAAATTATCAATTGATCTTCTACTTCCCCATCCTACAATCAGATTAAAGACAGCACTGACAAGTGTTGGCTTTGATTTAAGTTAATGATTCTTCACTGACTGGTTATAAGGTGTACTCTATTAATTGTTGTTGCATAATTGCAGCATCAAAACTGTCCTTATGCTTACAGTATAATAAACAATCCAGACAAGTATTGGCCAGATTTTTAATATAAACACACCTATATGTCTTGGGTTTCAATAACTAAACCAAAAATAAGACCAATCTAATTGTTGAGGCGACATGAGTTACTACTGTGTTTTCTTACCCATTGTACATATGACAAATTTACTGCATTGTTGAGTGAGCTGAATGCTAAGAACAGCTATCGGACAATGCGTACTTTGTGTTCAGCAGAGCAAAGTGTGCTCTTCTCTTCTGATCACAGGATGATTAAAAAAAATCAGAGTTGTCCAAAAACTCAACTCTAATCTGACAACAAACAATTTGCTCTTTTAATTGGCTATTTTCTAGATGGAAAACACAAATGAAAATGGGTATTAATGCTGTAATTTAATCACACGTTCTTTGAAACACAATGCCATCTTTGCAAAATATATACATAGAGGAAACGATGGAAACTTTTTAGAATTTAGTTTCCAAGGTATTGGCAATTGGTTTAGGGATTACTGTGTCTCTTTGAGAGTACCTACAAAGGAAAGATCAACTTCTGGTGACCATTTCTTGAGCAGAACTTGTCCATCTTGTCTTAGCAAAAGGTGATGCAGTACTCTTTGACTAGTTTGTGGTTCCAACACACAATCACTTGCAATCTTTCCTCTTTTATTTTTATGCAGAAACTGAGAGGAGATGTTGTAGGTATGATGAGGGAAATGAAGTGATATCAAACTGCCTAAAATATTCAAGTTAATTAAAATACAGCAGGAGAAGGTATAAACACACCATAGATAGTATGTATTGTATTTTAAACTTGTTCCCTATGACTTATGTTTTTGCTATAAGTTGACAATGAAATCACATTGACTAACTTCCCGGAGGTATCTCTTTATCTAAGTATCTTGATTGTAATATCTGGGCACCAAGGATGATATCCTGACCCCACTGAAATCAGTGACAAAACTCCCATTGATATCAATGGGAGAGAATTTCACCCTAAATACCCTGTGGAGATAGCAGAGGCCAGAGTGCATCAATTATATATAAAGCCCTACTTGAATTGCGGGATGATTGTCAAATAATTGCAGCTGAGTTGCAGACAAGACATGGAAAACTACAAAAAAGTAATAATGGACCTTTATTAAATGCAGTAATTTGAAAAAGCCACAGCAGACCTATATGTTTAAGAAAAATTTGCTAGAACCCTATAAACACTCAAGTATTATGTTATGCATGCTAATCTTTTTGATAACTGGATATTTTGCTGCAACTATATTACAGTCATTAATGTGTGGGGCTGGTAGCGGGAGCCTTGCCATGCTTGGGATTGACATTGGGACCCCATCAGTCAGCCACCTGGAGCTGATAGAGGAGCCCCTCCATGCACGGGGCTGACAGCGGGAGCCCGGCCGCCAGCCACTGAGGCTGAGAGAGGGAGCCCCACCATGTGTGAGGCTGACAGTGGGACCCTGTGTGGAAGATAACTACTCTATTACAACACCCCTGTAATTAACAATTTACTTATAGCTGTCCCCACTCTACAATTGGGGAAACTGAGGCAGAGTTGATGATTTGCCCAAGGAGTCAGTTGATGTTAGAGATCAGGAGTTTTCTATTCTAATTGTTGTCCACAGACCAACACACCTCTCTCCCAAAGAACACTCTGCTACAGGTTTTCATTTATTTTATTTGTCCTATTGTCACAAATAAGCAATACAACTGAAATTACACAAGTCTAGACTCTAATACATAATGGCTTCATGCTATCTGCCACTTTGAATTTGACATTAAAATTTAATAACTTCTCTGAAAGCTTGTTGGCCACTATAAGTCCGCAAAGGGTGGTTGATGAAGGAAAATAAGTTGTGAGACAGCTTATTCACACCTTTCTCCCCTCCCCCTCCAGAAAATCAAATTATAGCAGGTGAGCATCAGCATAGGAAAAACAGGAGGAAGCAATAACGTTGATCTAGGAACATAGTAATATCAAATGCAGCATGGAGTGGGTAGTAATGTCAGGAACTGAGGTTGGAAAAATTTATAGAACAGAGGGGGTGTATGTGGGGGGGGGGAAAGCTTGGCAAAATATGGGATGACACTAAGCTGGGGAGAGAGGTAGATAAACTGGAGGGTAGGGATAGGGTCCAGAGTGACCTAGACAAATTGGAGGATTGGGCCAAAAGAAATCTGATGAGGTTCAACAAGGACAAGTGCAGAGTCCTGCACTTAGGACGGAAAAATCCCATGCACTGCTACAGGCTGGGGACCGACTGGCTAAGCGGCAGTTCTGCAGAAAAGGACCTGGGGATTACAGAGGACGCGAAGCTGGCTATGAGCCAACAGAGTGCTCTTGTTGCCAAGAAGGCTAACGGCATATTGGGCTGCATTAGTAGGAGCATTGCCAGCCAGTCGAGGGAAGTGATTATTCCCCTCTATTCGGCACTAGAAAGGCCACACCTGGAGTATTGCGTCCAGTTTTGGGTCCCCCACACTACAGAAAGGATGTGGACAAATTGGAGAGAGCCCAGAGGAGGGCAACGAAAATGGTTAGGGGGCTGGGGCACATGACCTATGAGCAGAGGCTGAGGGAACTGTGCTTATTTAATCTGTCAAAGAGAAGGTGGGGGGAAGAATTTGATAGCAGCTTTCAACTACCTGAAGGGGGGGGGTTCCAAAAAGGATGGAGCTAGGCTGTTCTCAGTGGTGGCAGATGACAGAACAAGGAGAAATGGTCTCTGATTGCAGTGGGGAAGGTCTAGGCTGGATATTAGGAAAAACTATTCACGAGGAGGGTGGTGAAGCACTGAAATGGGTTGCCTAGGGAAGTGGTGGAATCTCCTTCCTTAGAGGTTTTTGAGGCTCGGCTTGACAAAGCCCTGGCTGTGATGATTTAATTGGGTTTGGTCCTTCTTTGAGCAGGGGGTTGGACTAGATGACCTCCTGAGGTTTCTTCCAACTCTAATCTTCTATGATTCTATGTAGTACTTATGGGTAAGGCTAAGATTTTGTCACGGTTATTTTTAGTAAAAGTCATGGACAGGTCATGGGCAATAAAAAAAAATTAACGGAAGGCGTGATCTGTCTGTGACTTTTGCTGCTGCGGCTCCATGGTTTTCCCCCCACCACTGTGGTGGGTGGGAGCTATGGGGTTCCGCCTCTGCCTGCGGCAGCTGGAAGCTGCAAGGGGGCCTCCCTCCACACATTTTGCTGGAAGCTGCAGGGTGACCATGTTTCCTAAAGAGAAAATGGAACACCCCAGCTGCTCACCTGAGGCATCCTCCTTCCCATTCCCCTGTGTAAGGCTGTTGCTGGTCGCTGGAACCCTGGGGGGGCGGCCCTCAGAAGTCTGTCACCGGAACCTTGCAGGGGTCCCCCGGTCGCTGGAACCCTGCCAAGGCCCCACTGGCTGCCAGGTCCAGAGTCCTGTAGCCCCTGGGGCTGAAGTGGAGAATGTCACCAGAGGTCTCTGGAAGTCATGGAATCCATGACCTCTGTGACATAAACGTAGCCTAACTTATGTGGCCAAGAAAGGTTTAAAACAGGGGTTCTCAGACCTCTGTACTGGTGACCACTTTCATACTGCAAGCCTCTGAGTGAGACACCCCCACCCCCATACATTAAAAACACTTTCTTATATATTTAACACCATTATAAATGCTGGAGGCAAAGTGGGGTTTGGGGTGGGGGCTGACAGCTCGTGACCCCACCATGTAATAATCCTCAAGACCCCCTGAGGGGTCCTGACTCCCAGTTTGAGAACCGCTAGTTTAAGAGAAGGGAAGAAAAGGTTTCAGGGAGAGAATGGGATCTTGACAACTAAGAGCTTGTCAACACAGGAGCATCCAGGAAAATTAATCCAAATTAACTAAAGGTGTGAATTTGAAGTGGATTAGTTAAATGGCATTAAACTCCTGTGTGAACACCCTCCTTCATCCAACATAAATTAAACTAAACAGAATTAAGGCCACTTTCATTCTGAACAACAGCATCCACACAGAGATTTAATGTCATTTAACTAATCCACTTTCAATTCACACCTTTAGTTAATCTGGATTCATTTTCCTGGATGTCCCCGTGTAGACAAATGCTTAGAGAGAGGCAGTTTAAAAATAATGGTAGCATGGAAATGAGTGGGAGGCAACAGGGCATGACACAAACTATTTTTTTTTTTTTGTTAATGATGCTATTGGGATTTTCATTTTTATTGTTTTTTCAACTTCTCAAATATTCCTTTCAGAAGTATTTTCTGATTTGCTACTTTTTCGATTCTTTCCCTACTAGATGATTAAACTCTTCCTTCATCTTTCAATTTGTAATCACATCTGATTGTTCGTTGCAACCCTACAAATGTATTAGTTCAGTGCAAAGAGTAGTCAAGAAATTCTCAGCAGCACTTCTTGCTTAAAAAAAGCAATTTACTTTAGAATAAGGGTGAGGAGATGAGACTTTTAAGTGTGGTTTCTGTATTTCTGTAATTATCACATTGTGATATAGTAATTGTGGTTTGGAATCAAGGGGTTTCCATTGTTGTGATGTCAATATATCAATTTAAAGCCATATGAAATATATATTACATATTTGTGCAGGGCTTTTCATCCTATGATCCAAAGGTGCTTGATAGCTATTTACATAAAGCATCACTGCAGCTTCCCTTGGTGTAAAACTTGAACCAAAGAAAAGCTAGAATACATCACTCCATCTACAAAAAGTCATGGTATGCTTACAATACTGGAACCTTAAATCCCATTTGACTTTTAATGGGATCTTCTTATTCAAAAAAATTGACTGTACAGGGCAGAAAACGCCCTTCAGGAGATGTGGAATTTTAAAGCTGTTTATGACTAAAATTTCTGTCTTGGTCAGCTGGATCTCCTACTAAACTGCATGGTGTTCAACAGATGTACCTTATGAGGAAGACATCCCTACCAGGTTTTGAACCGGTTGTTCTAGGGATCCTGTGTTTCATAGAACAAAAGACTTGCTAAACTGGACATGTGTTGTATCTCTGACTGGCTGGTACCAGAAGTTTTAGAGGAAGATATGAGAAACCCTGAAGTGGGCAGTTATGGAATAACCTGTTGTCAGGGAAGGTTTCTTCCTAGACCTTATGTAACAAAGTCGCTCTATTCTCCTCATCTGGGTTTGCTGCTGCGACTTACTTTCCATACTCTGTGGCTCTTCTGTTCGGGTCTGCAGTTTATTCATATGTTAGTATGGCTTGGTTTTTAGAGGTGACTTGGTCCTCTATCTGAATCACAAGTCCTCCTCTTCTGGGGACAGATTCCAAATAACCACACCCTTTTGGCCTTCTCCAGGCTCTAAATAATTACTTGTGAGTCATCTCTTGGTTTCTAGACACAGTCCCTTTTCTAGGGTTTAGTCATTCATTCACTCCTCAACTCAATACCCTCCACCTCAGGGTGGAGCTGTAGGGGAACCTGGTCCCTGCAGTGGTGGATTAGCCACTGGGCTGATGGGGGCCCTGGCCGACGGGGGGGAAGGTCCTGGAAAAAATCTCCAGCTGGGCGGCAGAAGCCCGGAGTCCCCGCTGGTGGGTGGGGTGGGGGAAGCCCCTGTGCCCTGACCCCGCTCCCTGGCAGAAGCCATGAGTTGGTGGGGGAACCCCACAGTGGCCCCACTCTCCACTCCCTCCTCCCCCCCCAGAAGAAGCTGCAGGTTGGTGGGGAAAGCACCCAACCCCACTCTCCAGCAGAAGCACCTGGCAGGTGGGGTGGGAGCAGCCCCAGCACGCCCCCCCCACAAGAGCACAGGGGGTGGCGGGAGAAGCCCCAGCACCCAGACCCCCGCTGCAACCCTGGGACTAGAAGAACTTTTACTCCTCACTGTGCCCCAGGGCTGTGGTGTGGGGACAGAACTTCTCCAGTCTTTGGGCCTCGGGGGTGGGGTGGGGGGCAGAAAGGAGCAAATGGGTTGCAGTGGAGAAGTAGAAGGGGGGGGACCCTGGGTGGAACAAGGGCAGGCCCCGGGAAGGGGCAGAAAGGGGTGGGGCTGCAGGCAGAAGGGGTATGTGAAAGTGGGAGAGCCCCCACTTGCTCTGGCCCAGGAAACCTTAATCCGCCTCTGGATCCCTGTTTCTATTCTGAGTTCTGGTCCTGGGAACCTAAGCATGCAGTAGCTGCCACTCGACTCAGAACCCTTCCTTCAGTTTTTCCTTGGGCTGCTTTCTACATGGTCTGTCTCTTTATAGACTTCTACGGCCTCTCTTTCTTTTGTACACCTTTCTGTTCATTGCAGGTTTCTCTCCACACTGAACTCCGGCATGCTTACAGAACCCTCCCACAGTCACCTGGTTCCCTCTTGGTCACTTGATCTCTGGACTCCAAATCCTATGGCTGTGAAGAAACCCAGGTTTAGGTGAAGCTGGACTTGAAAGTGGTCAGCTTACGTTCTGATGCATGACTCTCACCTGAATCTTAGACCAGCCAACATCGCCTCCAGCTTTGAAAATAAACTACAGTCACTAAATGGTGCTCAAATTAGAGAATTAGAAGTTAGGCAGATCAGATTTTTAGGAAGGATGGGCCTGTGATGAAGGCACCAGGGATATGGGTTCCGTTACTTGCTCTGGCACAGACTTCCTGTCTGACTTGGGACATGTCATTTAATGTCTGTGTCTTAGTTCCCCATCTGTAAAATGGGATAATGATGCTTCCCTACCTCAGAGAGCTGTTCTGAAGATAAATTCATTAATGTCTGTGAGGTGCTGAGATCTACTGTGATGAACACCATAGAAATTACTAAAATAAACAAACCTACATTATGCTTTATTTAGATTTGGAAAAAGCCAATTTTCAGTAAGATTATGTAATAAATTTCCTTGTCAGTTTATAACAGAGTTTAATTTGCTTTCACTTTAGATCCAGTTGGAGAGAGACTTGTGTAGGAAGAAATCTGAGAGAGGTTAGCACTTGCTAATGTGGGGCCTAGATGTAGTTGCTAAAAAAGAAAGCTATGTAGGAAGAGCCTATAATTTTCAGTGTTATCTTTGGAGTTGGATTCATGCCCAGGATAGTGACAAATAGAACGTCACTGGGAAAGACTCGGGATCAGCTCCACTGGCAGTAACAAATAGCTCAGGAAATGGATAGCTGCATAAAATTAAAGGTTTAAAATCCTTATAAAAATGATAAATTTTTAACTTATTCTGGAACTTATTTTGAAAGAGAAAATTAATTCATTAAAGAGGAATTTTTTAATAACATTGAAAATAGTAATTGGACTGGAAAGAGGTTTTGTGAGTTAACAATTGACATTTTATACAGGACTTTATTAACTAATGGTATCAAAGTGCTTGATGTAATAATTTACTAGATTTTAAAAATCTGTTGTTTTTGCAGCACCCAAAAGTGTGCTATTTGCATTTATAGATGAATTGGAAGAGCGGTCCCTGCCCGAAAGAACTTGCATTCTAAGATTATTCACCTGAGTGGTTGCATTAATTTCTTTGAAAGTCAGTAATCAGAGGAAGTGGGCAGGGATGCAACACAAATCTTTCCTGTTTGTTGGTTTCCCCTACCCCCAATTTAAAGATGATAGCTTCCCTCCTTTGTAGTTGAGATAATCAGCTGTGTTTCTATGATCAGATCCAGAGGGTCCATCACATGTTTTTGGGTCAGGAAGCAAATTTTGTCTGTGTGCCTAATCGGTACGGATTGGTTGGGGTTTTCACCTTCCTCACAGCATTGTTGCAGTGGTTAAGAGTTAGGTTAAAAGAGGTAAGAATAGGGAGTCAAACATTCCTATATTATCTCTTAATACTAAGTTTGCCAACTTGCAGCCAAAGTCCAATGCCGAAAAAGGCTAGAGGGACCAGCTCCCAGAGGTAAATGAAACCTGGTATTTCACTGGTGGACCTTTTGCCTGTAAGGAGAAGGGAAGGCCTGAAGTCATTGCAAACTGATGTCCCCCTTAATACCTCTACCCCTCACACAGGTGTGTGTGGGGAGGGAAGGGAGGGGTGAGAGGATTCAGAAGTGAGCTGAATCATAGGGGTAGACAGGAGAGGATCTACCTTGAGTTACTCATTATGGTGAGAGCCCTATAGTTAAGGGCATTGACATAGTTAAGTGCCTGGTATGTGAAAGGGGGTGGGTGTATAGCACCTCCCCCACATTGTTATATTGAAAAAGTTGTGCAGTACTGTGTGTGTATTAAGAGACACATTTGAATAAAATATAGTAACTATAAACATTTTAAATGTAAGAAACAGCATTTATTTAAAAAAGATTTTCATATACTGTATCTTATATAATCCAAATATTTTAGACAGATTGATTTTACTTCTCTTTACACACAAAAGAATATGCCAAATACTGAAAGTGATATTATTTAAAGTAAAAATGGAAAGTTTTTAAGAGCAACCATTTTACTAAAGGCTGTTTAACTTTCAGTGCCCTGGGCATTGACTCAGTATTAACTTGGAGAGAAAAGTGGTTCCCTACTGAAGTCCTGCTGTGAATAAAACTAATGACATTGCTAAATATAAAATTTTTAAACAGCTGTGCATTTAAAGAAGTGTTCTAAATATTAACCAGTATGACTCTAGAGTGGAACACCTTGTTCAAGCTATTGTTGGCACAGATTCTTTAACAACAAAAATCTGTTTGCAGGCAAGAGCAGGAGCCATGTGATGATACAGTTCAGCAAAATACAGGTCTCTGTATTATATTCTGTTGCTAAGGCTATAAACCTATCAATAATACCTCATTTTAGGAGTGCGGAGAATGAATAATAGACCTATGACTAATAACATTGTTGGGTGACAGAAGGAATAATTGTTTTAATATCGGCAGCAATGCATGTTACCTTGCAAAAACATTAAAGCTTTTGAAGCAGGGTGGGTGGAGATTGAAGGCTAATGATTGATGGGGGAGAAATGCAATCCTGGAAGTAAACTGTAACATTAAAAATTAGGGTTGCAGGGAGTTGGGTTTCTTCAGGTTCTCAGATTATGCCTGTCGTATGAATTCTACATTAGTGGCATCATTATTTCCACAGCAGCCAATCATGTTGTTCCTAAAGAGGACTGTAACTAGAGATCCTATTATTAAATACATTCATGGAGTGCATGCCATTTTGTATTCCTGATTATTTTTAGTTTGTTTGGCTGTTCGGGTTTTTCTTTCTCTTTCAGGTTATTTCAGTTATTTCAGTTACTGAGTCAGTTGGGATTGCGGATCTGGAGACTGTTTGAGCCTTTGTTCCCTGGGTCATCTTTGATCAGCCTTGTGATCCCTCTACCCATGTGACCAGGGGCTGACCTAGGAGAGAAGGCCTTAAAAGCTAGAGGCTAAGTGACAAAGGGGACTGCAAACAGGGGAGTTTGTAAGAGGGAGTTGCAATAAAATCGCTGTGGATAGGAAGGGCCACACGGCGAGTGCCAGCGTTGCTCCTGTCTCCTCTACCTGCGCCTGTATCCAGACAGACAGCCTGACCATGGATGCCTCTACCCAGATCCTGGTGTGGATTTGCAGACTGTGGCCTGCATTTCCCACTCCCAGAAAGCCAGACTGGGGGGACCATCCAGTGTGAAAGGTACCTGCTGGTGGAATCTCTCAGGAAGCAGGTGGGAGAGCTACAGGAGGAGGTGGCTAGGCTGAGGTGCATCCATGCCCGAGAGTATTCATATGGAAACATCCAAGGCTGAGGAAGCTATCCAGCTACAGAGGATTGCTGTCACACCAATGGGGGAGGAGGATATGGCTCTGTCACAGGGAGGACACTCGCAGATGGTTACTTCTGGCAGCAGATAGTGCTCCATCCCTACTCCCAACCCAGCCACTATGGGGCTGGAAAACCAATATGCTGCCCTGGCAATGAGCGATGAAGACTCATCCCAAGAGGAGGAGGAGAAGCCATGTACCCCCAAGTCTGGGAGGATTGCAGACACCACTCCCAGGAAGAAACGTAGGGTAGTGGTGGTTGGGGACTCTCTTCTGAAGTGGACGGAGGTACCCATCTGTCTCCCTGACATGGCATCCTGCTGGTATGCTGCCTGCCAGGGGCCTGTATCCGAGACGTTACGGAGGGATTGTCGAGGATCATCCAGCCATCTGATTACTACCCCATGTTACTCATCCATGTGGGTGCTAATGATACTGGCAGTTATGACCCTCAGCAGATCAGAAGTGACTACAGGGCTCTGGGAGTAAGGGTGAAGGAGTTGGGAGTGTAGGTGGTGTTCTCTTCAATCCTTCTGATCGAGGGTAGGGGCCCAGGCAGAGACAGATGCATCCTGGAGATGAATACCTGGCTGCGAAGATGGTGTTGCCAAGAGGCCTTCAGCTTCCTTGACCATGGGATGCTGTTCCAGGAAGAAGGACTGCTAAGCAGAGATGGGGTCCACTTATCGAGGAAGGGGAAGAGCATATTTGGATACAGACTGGCTAACCTAGTGAGAAGGGCTTTCAACTAGGTTCGAAGGGGGCAGGTGACCAAAGGCCACAGGTTAGTCAAGAACATAGAAATCCTGGGAGAAGATGCAGAATCTGGGGGAAGCAAGGACAGGGTGTGTGGGGGGAATAACAGAAAATGTGGCAATGGCAAAGGTACTCAATGACTTCTTTGTTTTGTTTTTTCACCAAGAAGGTTGGTGGTGATTGGACATCTAACATAGTGAATACCGGTGAAAATGAGGTAGGATCAGAAGAGGCTAAAACAGGGAAAGAAAAAGTTAAAAATTATTTAGACAAATTAGATGTCTTCAGGTCACCAGGGCCTAATGAAATGCATCCTAGAATACTCAAGGAGCTGACTGCGGAGATATCCGAGCCATTGGTGATTATCTTTGAAATGTCATGGAAGACTGGAGAGATTCCAGAAGATTGGAAGAGGTCAAATATAGTGCCCATCTATAAAAAGGGAAATAAGGACAACCTGGAGAATTACAGACCAGTCAACTTAACTTCTGTACCCATAAAGATAAGGAGCAAATAACTAAGCAATCAATTTGCAAACATCTAGAAGATAATAAGGTGATAAGGGACAGTTATCATGAATTTGTCAAAAACAAATAGTATCAGACCAACCTGATAACTTTCTTTAACAGGGTAACAAGACTTCTGGATAGGGGAGAAGCAGTAGATGTTGATTATCTTAACTTTAGTAAGGTTTTTGATACTCTTTTGCATGACCTTCTCATAAACAAACTAGGGAAATGCAACCTAGATGGAGCTACTATAAGATGGGTGCAAAACTGGTTGGAAAATTGTTCCCAGGGATTAGTTATCAGTGGTTCGCAGTCATGCTGGAAGGACATAAGAACTGGGGTTCTGCAGGGATATGTTCTGGGTCCGATTCTTTTCAATATCTTCATCAATGATTTAGATAATGGCATAGAGAGTACACTTATAAAGTTTGCGGATGATACCAAGCTGGGAGAACGTTGCAAGTGCTCTGAAGGATAGAATTAAAATTCAAAATGATCTGGACAAACTGGAGAAATAGTCTGAAGTAAATAGGATGAAATTCAACAAGGACAAATGCAAAGTACTCCACTTAGGAAGGAACAATCAGTTGCACACATACAAAATGGGAAATGACTGTCCAGGGGGATTATAGTGGATCACAAGCTAAATATGAGTCAACAGTGTAATGCTGGTGCAAAAAAAGCAAACATCATTCTGGGACATTTTAGCAGGAGTGTTGTGAGCAAGACACGAGAAGTAATTCTTCACACTGATTAGTCCTCCACTAGAGTATTGTGTCCAGTTCTTGGCGCCACATTTCAGGAAGGATATGGACAAATTGGAGAGAATCCAGAGGAGAGTGATAAAAATTATTAAAGGTCTAGAAAACATGACCTATGAGGGAAGATTGAAAAAATTGGGTTTTAGTCTGGAAAAGAGAAGACTGAGAGGGGACATAACAGTTTTCAAGTATATAAAAGGTTGTTACAAGGAGGAGGGAGAAAAAGTGTTCTTAACCTCTGACGACAGGACA
Source organism: Caretta caretta (assembly GCF_965140235.1). Lineage (NCBI taxonomy): Eukaryota > Metazoa > Chordata > Testudines > Cheloniidae > Caretta > Caretta caretta. Next base: position 36,207,946 of record NC_134216.1, read on the forward strand.
CGAAGCAACGGGCTTAATTTGCAGTATGGGAGGTTTAGGTTGGATATTAGGAAAAATTTCCTAACTGTCAGGATGGTTAAGCACTGGAATAAATGGCCTAGGGAGGTGTGGAATCTCCATTACTGAAGATTTTTAAGATCAGGTTAGACAAACACCTGTCAGGGATGGTATAGATAATACTTAGTCCTGCCATGAGTGTCAGGGGACTGGACTAGATGACTTCTCAAGTTCCCTTCCTGTCCTATGATTCTATGATTTTTCAATTATCCTAGGAATTCCAGTCTACTAGTTCTCATTGGATATTTTTTGCTAGCTTACGCAAGACATGTTTTGATTTCAGTACTAATACATGGAACTGAAAAGCAGCTGAATGGTCTACAATTAGGTGGATCTTTCAAATCTTAATTTCCAGAGAGAGTAGTAGCAAGATCACAGTATTTAAATATTTACTTTTGATTTAAAACTGCTGGACATGAAATTGTTGTGAAATAGCTGTATGTCTTGTGCCTTTTGCAGTCAAGAAATGGAACTGCATTTCAAACTTAAAAAAAAGTTTACTCATTTTAACAAAGTATTTTTCTCCCCACTGAAAATATTAAAGTAGTCCTGACCATTGTTTATGATGCTTATTCCACAGTCAGCTAGGTTGGAACCTTAAATAGATAGGTTGTTTTCTGTCTTGTCCATTTATTTTCTAAATATATATTAATAATTCTATTGTTTCTATAAAATCTCTATTTTGAAAACAGGAACTGCACTGTTTAAATCTGTGTTCCTTGTTGAATCATTCAGCAGCAACAAATCCAGGGTAATGTGTTTTCTTCACGTGCACGCAATTGCCATGTCTTTCCTTTCCATTGTCTGTATCTGGGTTGTAAGCCATCTTTCTGTTGATACATACAAGAATTTGGATCTGTGAGAGCAAGATTAGTGTGTATTACACAACCTTGCTAGCTCACAAGAGTGCAGCGTAAGGGCAGAATGGAGGGATATCATGGCCAGGAAGCAGAATAAAACTGCTATAATAGGTCTAATTTTAGGCCTAGCAGCCTTGATAGAGGGTTTTTTGTTGTTGTTTTGTTTTTGTTTTTTTAAATCAAAAGCAGGTTGAAAGCCACTCCCAGTAAGGCTCATGCACAGAACAGTTTACTTTGCAGTGTCCTAACTGATTCTTTTAAAGGTTTATATATAATTTTATTAAAATGAGATTACAATTCTCTATGCCTTTGCAAACTGTTTCCAGTGGTTTTAGCTTTTATAGGAATTTTGGACACGTTTTGTATAGGAATGGTCTTAAGGCATTTCAGTGCCTCAGCAGTGTGTTTTATTGCTATTTAATAATTTAAACGTTTATACTACATATTTAATGCAGTATTGGGCATAGATGAAGCAAATCCTTAGCACCGTTTCTTTAAAAACACTTTTCTTGTTGATTCTGTGTTGAATGGATAACGTTTCTGAGAATTATGTTAATTTTAAAATGCCAAAATCCTTTGTGCATGCCACACTCTGAAGTCTATTGGTCATTTGATGAAGAACCATGATACACATCATACATGCCTAGAGGCAAATTCTCTGAGCACTGAGTGGGCACAGCAGGACACTTAACTGGATGTATATTCAAAATGTAGGCCACAACTTTATTGTAAAAATTAAAAACTATGCAGAGAAAATCATCCAGCTGTGAACTAGCACAGTGTGGTTCCAAATATCAGCCAATCTAGGCTCCATCAATATAGGGTCTAGCCTACCCTTAGCCTCGCCCCCATCTGTTTTATCCACTGGACTTGACAAAGCATCAATCTTCCAAGCCTCCTGGCCTAAAAAAGGGATCTCCCCAAACAAGGGATACCTCATTTGGGGCAGGGTGTGTGTGTGAGAGAGAGAGAGACTGACTGACTCATCACACTGAAAGACATATCATCATTTTGTCATTAGCAGTTCAAGACCTGGCCCAGTTTACCCAAACCCTGTATTCGTGTCAATAAACACTTCCTGCTATCAAACTTCTCCACTGGTTTCTTGACACCAAAGCTATGACACCGCATAATAACAAGCTAAACTCTTCTAGTGGCTAACAATTTTAAAACACTTGGTGTTAATGGCTATGTACCTGAGTAACTGAATGCATGATTGTGAATGGAAAGGGACTATGATCTCATGGTAATGATCTTGATCTTCTAGTCTGTACTCAGGTTGATTTCCCATGGGTTGTAATGGGAGTTCTGCTTGAATAAGTACTGCAGGATTGGACTTGATAGCAGTTCAGCTCTATGGAGAAAATATTCTTATGGTGCCAACATTACGATATGAGATTAAGATATAAGAAGGAAAATCCAGCTGAATCCCATTATACAGTACTAAGACAATGATAAAATGTTTTTATGCCTTGATATAATGCCCTAACAATTTGAAAGATCTTTATTTTAAAACCGCTTCATTGCACTTCTAGATCAGTCCATGTTTGTGGAGACCTAGTTATGTCAAAAGAGAAACGTTGATAAAAAATGTATAATACAAGGATAGAAACCTATAAAATAATAGATTAAAGCCACAAATTGAGGATTGAGTTAAATCTGCCATAGTCTGTTAACTAATATAAATCTAGATGTTCCTAGACTTTACAGTACTTAGACTTTCTATCAATTTTACAGCTACAGCTGGTTGAATAATAGAAAAAACATATTCGTAGCTTATTCTGTTGTTTTTTGAAATTCTCCAAATTTTATACAGCCATCTAGAGATCTTGTCAAATAATGAAAAATATTTAAAATAATGTATTTGAAAGAAGCCAAAATCTCGCCTGTAAATTATTTGTTGCAAATAAATTTTAGCAATTACACTTAATGCATTTTCCTGTTTTATTATTTAGTGTATTTTCAATAAGGAGTAAATATGTGGCTAATATACATCTATTGGCTTAAAGTCTCCCAAATAAAACTAAATAAATTGTGCTTTATCAGGCTGAAATATGAAATGGAGGTGAAATCCGCCCTTCAGTTCAGTGCTATTCAGGGGGGTGCATTGCAGCCCCTTTCCCTCTTACCAATATGGGTACATCTACATTTCGAGCTGGAGGTGTAATTTGCACCTGGAGGTGACATACCTGCATTAGTTCTGATCTAACTAGTGTGCTAAAAATAGAGTAGTTTCAGAGTAGCAGCCATGTTAGTGTGTATCCGCAAAAAGAAAAGGAGTACTTGTGGCACCTTAGAGACTAACACATTTATTTGAGCGTAAGCTTTCGTGAGCTACAGCTCACTTCATCGGATGTGAGTGGTTGGGTCATTACACAAAGTAAAACTATTTCTCCATGTTTATTCCCCCCCTCCCCACACACTGTTCCTCAGATGTTCTTGTCAACTGCTGGAAATGGCCCACCTTGATTATCACTACAAGATTATCACTACAAGAACACTACAAAAGGTGTTGGGGTTTTTTTGGTTTTTTATTTTTCTCTCCTGCTGGTAATAGCTAACCTTAAGTGATCACTCTCGTTACAGTGTGTATGGTAACACCCATTGTTTCATGTTCTCCTTGTATATAAATCTCCCCACTGAATGCATCCAACGAAGTGAGCTGTAGCTCACGAAAGCTTATGCTCAAATAAATTTGTTAGTCTCTCTGGTGCCACAAGTACTCCTTTTTAAAAAAAAATAGAGTGTAGCTGTAGCAGCTTGATTGGTGGGTGGAGCTAGTTGCCCCAAATACATACCCATCGAAGAAGCTTGGTATGTATTCAGGGTGGCTAGCCTGTCCCACCACAGTTATGCTCTTGTGTGCTAGCTCAATCAGAACTAGAGTGAGGTGGAAATTACACCTCCAGCTTGAAGTGTAGACATACCCTATATCAACTTATCTGCATGAGATGCAAGGTCTATTAAGGCAAATTTATCCTGGTAAATGCAAATACTCTGCCCTCTATCCTATTTAGCTGCTCAATACAGACCTATGTAGGAGTTGCCCTTTATCATGCAGGAGTCCTTTTATCAAGCCAGTTGGCCAGGACCCAACAAGACTTAAGTGATATGAAGGGCCTTGTGCTGTCTGTCAGCATGGGCATGAATTTCACCCTCTACGAACAAGTTGTATAGAAGCATGTGTAAAGAGCTATCTGAGGTTTTTAGTAATATGTTTGGAGATCTTGAATGGAGGACGACTAAAGATGCGATGGCTAGGTATCATTGCATCTAAATTTCCTTGCTTTTGAGACTAGTATATCTCATCAGCACATTTGATAGTATCTGAGAGCTTTAAATAAACATAAAAGTTTGCCAGGTAAGAGATTTTACACACCAAACTGAGACGTAGTGAAAGGGATACCATGGAAGACTAAGAATTTTAACTGAAACCTGAACATTTGCATTTATTTTTGTTAAAAATGTGTGTATTCAGTTTGTTGGGCTTTTCTGCCTAGTGGTAAGTATGTATAATGTGTCAGTTTTCTGCAACAGCAGATAGAAATTTTCTGCACTTGTAATCTACTGCTGGTGGTGCAGCTACTGGCAATGGATAATGTTTTAAGTATTTGCATCAGTGAGCACATTTGAACTACCCTACCATTCATTCTTAGGAAACATTGTATCTATTTTGACAATACATTTACTTGCAATTCTCTCTTTTATAAAATATCAAAAGGCAATTGCTGTTTGCCAAGTTTAGTTTTATTTTTTAAAGTCAGCCTTCTTAAAGCAAAGCAAAAGGCATCATGAAACTGCTCTTTTTTGGGGGGGGGGGCCCTTGTCAGATACCCAGATGAAGAATGCAAACTTCATGAAATTCAGGAGGAAAAAATGTTCTCCAGTGAAGAACGTAGTCTATTAAATTTCAGCTTCAAGTTAGTTTAGCATCAAGTTTTATGTACCTGAAAATTGTATTCTGTGGTGACGATGGCAATTAACCCCCATCTATTGAGATACGAAGGCAGTGATATAATACCACATGATATATTTGAGAGCATAAGGTTATTGCAACCTTGCAAGCTTTAATAACAGCAGGAGACTAAAAGTTGCTTCATAATAATAATGAAACCACAGGATCACAGAAGTTACAGAAGAAGATCACAACTGTTATCAATATCAGTTATTTGCTTACTTTTTGTGTATATTTTTAGTGATTAAACAAGGAGCTAGGTTGATAGCCTAATGTAGCAAGTTGTTCCAGGACTTCTCTGCCTCCTGCTGGAGGTGTAACCACCCTGACATACCTGCCCAAAGGAAAATATCATCCTGGAAAAGTGAGGTAGTGAGTTTAGACCTCTGAATGTTGCCTAGAGAAGCCAGTGAGGAGCTGATACAGGTGCAATCAACAACACTTGATCCTCTAGGGGTTAGATAGAACAGGCGATGTCAGCAGCCAATCAAGACCCACAAGGCAAGATAAAAGGCTTGCCCGCTTCTTTTAAGGGGGAGTTCTGGGTGAAGCTGAGACAGGAGACTACCTCCCCCGTCCTACCTCAGACACCCAGGTCCATCTCAGGCCCTAATGAACTGACAGCATCTTCACTTAAAGCTTGTGACAAACTGTTCGTTGACTGTGGTGTTTAAAGGCCCAGGTGACCATTCTCAGTTGAATTTATATTAACTGTTACAGGACTAGCAAGGGGCTTACTGCAGAAGATGCCTTGCTCCTGGTGAGCTATGACAACTTACAAAGCTGGAAGCCCTCTTTTAATCTGCAGGACAGCTGCTGTGTATGCAGGAGCATGTCAAGCCTCCTTGCTCTGCTCTGGCAGTGTATCCCAGGCCCTGACCGATAGAGATGATTTTAAGGGGAGGAGAGTAGATCAGTTCGTGCTCATTCAGCTGCCACCTTTCTCCTGTGATTGCAAACAAGAGAGCCGGTTAATCAATTGTGGTGTCTTTTGTGAAAAGTTGCCTGTCCTCTAGGAACTCAGAGACCAGGCACAAATAAGAGTGTTAGCTTTTTGCCTGTAAGGAGTTGAACTGGATTCAAACCTTTAACTTGAAAGTGAAAGGTTATATGTCCCTTTATCAATACTTTCTGTCATCCACTTTCTTCCCTTAATGACTTTATAGTAACTTGCTACAGCTTTCATTATTAGAGTTCCAATTATGGTGCATGGGTATTTAGCCATTCCTGGAAACACCTGGGGTTAAGAACAGAATTCAAATCAGCCAAATCTAGATATTGTTGAGAGTTAGAATAAACAAGCTGATATAGGATCCAATGATATAGTCTGTTTTCTGCCCAGCCCCACTACTATCTCTGGATGAGGTGATCAGGCTTCAGGTTGGACAAAGGCCTCTAAACTTAGCAGAAGGCTATGGAGGACACAAGCCTCTTAGAAATTAAGTTATAGATTTACTTTTGACTTGCTGTGAATTATTTCACTGTTTACTGTCACTTTTCCTAGGTAATGGTACTTTTTGTGTGTCTCCCCTGCCCCCAGATGCTGGAATCCTGGGAGTGAAGTTCTTCCAGGTCCAGTCAAGTTGGACCTCTCCCCATCAAAACTGGCGCATAAATGGCAGCTGTGCCTAGAAGGGGGATAATTTAAAGGGAGCAAGGAGTGATGTGGGACATGGTGCAGTTCATCATGGTAAGTTAATTTTATTTTTCACTAATAACTCTTATCTCTTCTGTGACTTTCTTCAGTAACTGTGTGAAAACTTATATCTAATGAATGTTATTTCAGATCAGAGGAGTGGAGGAATTCCTGGGAGAATGGTAGACTGGAGAGAGGAGTGCACTTTTATTTGAGTGTGTGGTTATAAATTCTTAAGGAGTTTGGTAATTTATAATGTAATTTTTGGCTTGTATTTAGGATTCGGGATGGCTACAATTTTTCACTGATTTTCTCAGACAGTTCTGTGTGCAAGTTAGTGGTTTCCTACTTCTATGGTGGTTTATTTTTTGTGCATGAGTATATCGGGGAGGGGAAGAGGTTGGTCCTTAAAAACAGTAAGAAGGTGCAGGTAGGAGCAGGGGCATACTATGGATACTTACTTATAGGCAACATTTTAATAGCCGTTACTCATATGTATCCAAATATTCCTGGAAAAATATAGGTTTGTAAAAGTGCTAGATTGGTTTCTAAGTATATCTCTTCTGAGTTGAGTAGTAATCATCTCTTTAGATAAGACAAAATATATGAAATGAAACAATATTACATAGATTTAAATGAGTATAACATGGCTCAGGATAGTTTGTAGACATGAAAAAAGATTCTTCCACGTATGATGAGAATTTCAAATCATTGGACTCAGATGCAGTTCTTAATAGTGAAAGAATAGACTGAGATGGTTAAAGTGCACTTGGCAAGCAAAAATTTAAGTGATCTGAAACTTCATCAAATGCTCTCCCTTTTATTTATAGTATGGTAGTAAAGTATGAATTACATTTTAATACAGAGTGTATCTTGGGACCATTTTACTATGGATAAATGCTGAATTTGTTGAAGCAAGACTTAGTGTGGTTCTTCTTCCAGGAAGTGTAACTGTTATAAATCAGAAATTAAAACATTTTGTTTCTAACCCATTGCTTGTAGCCCTTGTCCTATTCAAAACAAAATAAATACAAAATAAGGAACATGCATGTGAGAACATGAATTTTAAAGATTTTTCAGCATTTTGTCAAAGTGAGGTCATATTTGCCTTTTTTCTTTTTATTGGTTCCATTATCTTATAGGTCACTTTGGATGGAAAACCTTCAGACAGAAATATATTTTAATTTAGTAATTTAATTTAAATCACATTTTCTTTCTGTAACCTATTAGGTCATTTCCACTAGAAGATTATTTTCCTTTTGAATAATAGACACTGAATCATAAAAATTTTATAGGTATGTGCAGTAAGAACATGGACATATTGCTCCTAATGCAAAATGTAACTTTTTAAAATTTATTTTTAAAAAATCATCACAGAAACTACTTCTGTGAAATAATTCAATCTTCGCATGAAGCAAAAGAAATGTAACAAGTTACATTATGTGGATAAGGAATTGGTTAACAGGGAAACTACAGCGGGTCCTACTGAAAGGTGAACTGTCAGGCTGGAGGGAGGTTACCAGTGGCGTTCCTCAGGGATCAGTTTTGGGAACAACCTTATTTAAACTTTTTATTACTGACCTCAGCACAAAAAGTGAGAGTGTGCTAATAAAGTTTGCGGATGATACAAAGCTGGGAGGTATTGCCAATTTAGAGAAGGACCAGGATATCATACAGGAAGATTTGGATGACCTTGTAAACTGGAGTAATAATAATAGGATGAAATTTAATAGTGAGAAGTGTAAGGTTATGCATTTAGGAATTAATAACAAGAATTTTAGTTATAAGCTGGCACGCATCAATTAGAAGTAATGGAGGACGAGAAGGACCTTGGAGTATTGGTTGATCATAGGATGACTATGAGCCGCCAATGTGATATGGCTGTGAAAAAAGCTAATGCGGTCTTGGGATGCATCAGGCGAGGTATTTCCAGTAGAGATAAGGAGGTTTTAGTACCATTATACAAGGCACTAGTGAGACCTCACCTGGAATACTGTGTGCAGTTCTAGTCTCCCATGTTGAAGAAGGATGAATTCAAACTGGAACAGGTACAGAGAAGGGCTACTATGATGATCCGAGAAATGGAAAACCTGTCTTATGAAAGGAGACTCAAGGAGCTTGGCTTGTTTAGCCTAACTAAAAGAAGGTTGAGGGCAGATATGATTGCTCTCTATAAATATATCAGAGGGATAAATGCCGGAGAGGGAGAGGAATTATTTAAGCTCAGTACCAATGTGGACACAAGAACAAATGGATATAAACTGGTCATTGGGAAGTTTAGACTTGAAATTAGACACAGGTTTCTAACCCCATCAGAGGAGTGAACTTTTGGAATAGCCTTCCAAGGGAAGCAGTGGGGGCAAAAGACCTATCTGGCTTTAAGATTAGACTCAATAAGTTTATGGAGGAGATGGTATGATGGGATAACATGATTTTGGTAATTAATTGATCTTTAACTATTCATGGTAAATAGGCCCAATGGCCTGTGATGGGATGTTAGATGGGGTGGGATCTGAGTTACTACAGAAAATTCTTTCCTGGGTATCTGGCTGGTGAATCTTGCCCATATGCTCAGGGTTTAGCTGATTGCCATATTTGGGTTCGGGAAGGAATTTTCCTCCAGGGCAGATTGGAAGAGGCCCTGGAGGTTTTTTTGCCTTCCTCTGTAGCATGGGGCACGGGTCACTTGCTGGAGGATTCTCTGCTCCTTGAAGTCTTTAAACCACGATTTGAGGACTTCAGTAGCTCAGACATAGGTGAGAGGTTTTTTTTGCAGGAGTGGGTGGGTGAGATTCTGTGGTCTGCATTGTGCAGGATGTCAGACTAGATGATCGAAATGGTCCCTTCTGACCTTAGTATCTATGAATCTATGTTTGGTATAAGTGTTCCACCTACAATAAGGGCAATAATGCAGATAATCATCAAAAAACTTGATGAAAATAAGAGAACAGAATTGGAGAGGAAATCATGGGAAGATTTTACAATTATCCCCTTTAGAGTGGTCTTTTTAATACACTTGAGTAAGTGGATTTAGGACTGCTTTTAAAAAAAAGTGTATTTGTCTGGGATAGCAAATGCGAGAAGTTTTCAGTTGTAAAAATGTGAACGTCTTCATTCCTAAAAATTCAAATTGCAAAATCAAAAGTTTTTTTTTGTTTGACTGTGTAGACTTTCCAGGATTGGAGGTGGGACCAAGATATTATTCTATCCAAGTGGGTACTTTAAGATTTTGCAAACTGGGGTGAATCTTCTCATCCAATTTTTTTCATAGTCTGTCATATATCCTCTTTTCCATGTCACCAATTTGAGAACTGTCAAAATCTAACTCAGTCCCTGATAAGTCAAAGTGTGATTCAGGGGCCTGGACTCCCAAAAGTGCCACATCCATGTGGAGTGCCTGAAATGTTTTCCAAGAGAGACTGATAAGGTGAGAGTCTTTCCGCTGATTTGTAAGCATAACACCAACAGACCCCAGTCATTGGTTGGCGGGATTGAACCTAGGGCCTCTGGTGCTTAGTGTATGAGCGTCTACCGCATGAGCTAAAAGCCAACTGGCTGTTTGCCCTACAGCCTTAGCTGACTCATTAATCTCTGTCTCGTCTCCGTGCCACTAGATGGGACAGAACACCACACCCAGGAGGCATGTGGGTTACACACTTCCCCTAGCTAAGGAAGCGCATCCTAAGCTTCAGAGACTTCCCAGTTGATATCCCAGACAAGCCCCCACTTGTAACACCGACAGACCCTAGTCGTCAGTGGGCGGGATCGAACCTGGGATCTCTGGAGCTAAATACATGAGCCTCTACCACATGAACTAAAAGCCAACTGACTCTTAACTACGGCTGTAGAGCAGACTCATATATATATCTCCCTCCCTCCCTGCCAGCCACTAGATGGGACAGAACACCAGACCCAGGAGGTGTGTGGGTTACACAAGCAGCTGCAGATAAAGAGTTCTAAAGAGGCTGGATAGATCAATGAGCCCTCCTTCTAATACCTTTCTTTCAGGAATCTCACGGGTAACATGTTTCCTGCATCTGGCATCTGTTTGTTCTGTTGATGCCTCTTTGAATAAATCTTGTAAAATAATAAAGAAATAATTCATAAAAACAGAGTGGCCTCAAATTCATAAGTTCAGTGCCTGAAATTAAGCTCCTAAAGCCATATTTAGGCTCCTAAAAAGTGGCGTGACTTTTTTTCCAAAGATGCAAAGCAGCCACAATTCCCAGTCAAGACAAGGTGAACTGCAGGTGCTCAGCACCTTTGAAAAAAATCAAGACACTTGTTTAGGAGCTTAAATATGGCATTAGGAGCTTAACTTTAGAAAATTCTGGCCAAACCAGAACAATCTGTAAAGTATGCTGTGCTACACACCATAAGTACGTATACAGTAGTAATAACATAAATCTCATCTAGCAGAACCAATTCATGACAAGAAAAAAGTCTTCAGAAAATTCCAAAAATATGCACGGGGGAGTAGTCTTTTTTTGTTTTTTGGGTGGGCGCGTTCCAGACAGTAGCAGGCTCACTGGTAAAGCTGCCATTTTTGGATTCTGCTGTTGGCAGAGCGGGAATAGAGAGTGAAGGTAACAGTAATAAGATCATTCACTAGTAATAATTAGTGATGTGTGTGTCAGAAAATTTGAGTTTGTTAATTTTTTTTTTTTGGTTAGGAGGGTATGTGTGGCAGGGTTATTTCATGTGGGATTACTGTTGCTGAAAGAAGAGAACTAGGGTTTGTAGGCACTGGTAAACAATACGAAATGTTTAAATGGTGAATAGATTGGACTGAAGTAGCTGTAAATTCCTTGACCAGAATTCCTTTCTTTTTCTTTATCTTCCCATACGCTCAGTTGTATAGAGCATCCACCAGTTTCCACCATTTGTTTAGAGGGTATTATTTTCGGAAGGGGGAGCCTTAATCCCTGCAAAACTGACACTGGTACAAGATGGTGGCTGTGAAGTGAGCAGACCCTGACCATCAGTTTGAACACTAATTAGTGTAAACGCTAACCTCTTCTAATACTTTCTATGGAAACGCTGTTTGTTGTAGATTTTTAAGGCCAGAAGGGACCACAGTGATCATCTAGTCTGACTGCCTGTAAGACTCAAGTCATAGACTGTCACCCAGTAATTTCTGTATCAAGCCCATAATGTCTGTTTGAGATCTCAAAAAGAAAAGGAGTACTTGTAGCACCTTAGAGACTAACCAATTTATTTGAGCATGAGCTTTCGTGAGCTACAGCTCACTTCATCAGATGTATACCGTGGAAACTGCAGCAGACTTTATATACACACAGAGATCATGAAACAATACCTCCTCCCACCCCACTGTCCTGCTGGTAATAGCTTCTCTAAAGTGATCATCAGGTGGGCCATTTCCAGCACAAATCCAGGTTTTCTCACCCTCCACCCCCCCACACAAATTCACTCTCCTGCTGGTGCTAGCCCATCCAAAGTGACAACTCTTTACATAATCAAGTCGGGCTATTTCCTGCATAAATCAAAAAGGCTGACAAAGGAGGTGCTGTTGTCATCATGAATAGGTCGGAATATGAACAAGAGGCTGCTCGGCAGCTCTCCAACACGAGTTTCTACAAGCCATTACCCTATGATCCCACTGAGAGTTACCAAAAGCAACTACAGCATTTGCTCAAGAAACTTCCTGAAAAAGCACAAGATCAAATCCGCACAGACACACCCCTGGAACCCCGACCTGGGATATTCTATCTACTACCCAAGATCCATAAACCTGGAAATCCTGGGCGCCCCATCATCTCAGGCATTGGCACCCTGACAGCAGGATTGTCTGGCTATGTAGACTCCCTCCTCAGGCCCTACGCTACCAGCACTCCCAGCTACCTTCGAGACACCACTGACTTCCTGAGGAAACTTCAATCCATCGGTGATCTTCCTGATAACACCATCCTGGCTACTATGGATGTAGAAGCCCTCTACACCAACATTCCACACAAAGATGGACTACAAGCCGTCAAGAACACTATCCCCGATTAATGTCACGGCTAACCTGGTGGCTGAACTTTGTGACTTTGTCCTTACCCATAACTATTTCACATTTGGGGACAATGTATACCTTCAGATCAGCGGCACTGCTATGGGTACCCGCATGGCCCCACAGTATGCCAACATTTTTATGGCTGATTTAGAACAACGCTTCCTCAGCTCTCGTCCCCTAAAGCCCCTACTCTACTTGCGCTATATTGATGACATCTTCATCATCTGGACCCATGGAAAAGAAGCCCTTGAGGAATTCCACCATGATTTCAACAATTTCCATCCCACCACCAACCTCAGCCTGGTCCAGTCCACGCAAGAGATCCACTTCCTGGACACTACAGTGCTAATAAACAATGGCCACATAAACACCACCCTATACCGGAAACCTACTGACCGCTATTCCTACCTGCATGCCTCCAGCTTTCACCCTGATCACACCACACGATCCATCGTCTACAGCCAAGCTCTGCGATACAACCGCATTTGCTCCAACCCCTCAGACAGAGACAAACACCTACAAGATCTCTGTCAAGCTTTCTTACAACTACAATACCCACCTGCGGAAGTAAAGAAACAGATTGATAGAGCCAGAAGAGTTCCCAGAAGTTACCTACTACAGGACAGGCCTAACAAAGAAAATAACAGAACGCCACTAGCGGTCACCTTCAGCCCCCAACTAAAACCCCTCCAACGCATTATTAAGGATCTACAACCTATCCTAAAGGATGACCCAACACTCTCACAAGTCTTGGGAGACAGGCCAGTCCTTGCCTACAGACAGCCCCGCAACCTGAAGCAAATACTCACCAACAACCACATACCACACAACAGAACCACTAACCCAGGAACTTATCCTTGCAACAAAGCCCGTTGCCAATTGTGCCCACATATCTATTCAGGGGACACCATCACAGGGCCTAATAACATCAGCCACACTATCAGAGGCTCGTTCACCTGCACATCCACCAATGTGATATATGCCATCATGTGCCAGCAATGCCCCTCTGCCATGTACATTGGTCAAACTGGACAGTCTCTACGTAAAAAGAATAAATGGACACAAATCAGATGTCAAGAATTATAACATTCATAAACCAGTCGGAGAACACTTCAATCTCTCTGGTCACGCAATCACAGACATGAAGGTCGCTATCTTAAAACAAAAAAACTTCAAATCCAGACTCCAGCGAGAAACTGCTGAATTGGAATTCATTTGCAAATTGGATACTATTAATTTAGGCTTAAATAGAGACTGGGAGTGGCTAAGTCATTATGCAAGGTAGCCTGTTTCCTCTTGTTTTTTCCTACCCCCCCCCCCAGATGTTCTGGTTTAACTTGGATTTAAACTTGGAGAGTGGTCAGTTTAGATGAGCTATTACCAGCAGGAGCTATTGCCAGAGTTTGTGTGTGTATGGGGGTGGGGGGGATGTGAGACAACCTGGATCTATGCAGGAAATAGCCCGACTTGATTATGTAAAGAGTTGTCACTTTGGATGGGCTAGCACCAGCAGGAGAGTGAATTTGTGTGGGGGGGTGGAGGGTGAGAAAACCTGGATTTGTGCTGGAAATGGCCCACCTGATGATCACTTTAGAGAAGCTATTACCAGCAGGACAGTGGGGTGGGAGGAGGTATTGTTTCATGATCTCTGTGTGTATATAAAGTCTGCTGCAGTTTCCACGGTATACATCTGATGAAGTGAGCTGTAGCTCACGAAAGCTCATGCTCAAATAAATTGGTTAGTCTCTAAGGTGCTACAAGTACTCCTTTTCTTTTTGCGAATACAGACTAACACGGCTGTTACTCTGAAACCTGTTTGAGATCTAGCATCTTTTTTAGAAAGATATCCAGTCTTGATTTAAAGACTTCAAATGATGGATAAGTCATCATCTCCCAAAGCTAGTTGTTCCAATGGTTAAATATATCCACTGTTAAAAACATGTGCCTTATTTCTAGTTTTTAATTTGTCTAGACTCATTATGCCTTTTAATGCTAGATTTAAGAGCTGTCTGCTATCAGAAATCTCTTCCTCCATATAAGTACTTGTAGGCTGTGTGCAAGTCACCTTTACCTTTTCTTGGATAAACTAAATAGATTGAGCTTTCATTAGAAGTCTTTCACTATAAGATCTATTTCAGAGTAGCAGCCGTGTTAGTCTGTGTCATAAATATTAAGGGAAGGGTAGCCACCTTTCTGTATACAGTGCTATGAAATCCCTCCTGGCCAGAGGCAAAACCCTTTTACCTGTAAAGGATTAAGAAGCTAAGGTAACCTCGCTAGCACCTGACCCAAAATGGCCAATGAGGGGACAAGATACTTTCAAATCTGTGGGTTGGGGGGAACAAAGAGGTCTGTCTGTCTGTGTGATGCTTTTTCTGGGAACAGATCAGGAATGCAAGCCTCACAACTCCTGTAAAGTTAGTAAGTAATCTAGCTAGAAAATGCCTTAGATTTTCTTTGGTTTAATGGCTTGTAAAATAAGTTGTGCTGGAGTTGTGTATATTCCTGTTTTTGTGTCTTTTTGTAACTTAAGGTTTTGCCTAGAGGGATTCTCTATGTTTTGAATCTGATTACTCTGTAAGGTATTTACCATCCTGATTTTACGGTGTCAAGTGGAGTGCCCCAGGGGTCAGTCCTGGGGCTGGTTTTGTTCAATATCTTCATAAATGATCTGGAGGATGGTGTGGATTGCACTCTCAGCAAATTTGCGGATGATACTAAACTGGGAGGAGTGGTAGATACGCTGGAGGGCAAGGATAGGATACAGAGGGACCTAGACAAATTGGAGGATTGGGCCAAAAGAAATCTGATGAGGTTCAATAAGGATAAGTGCAGGGTCCTGCACTTAGGACGGAAGAACCTAATGCATAGCTACAGACTAGGGACCAAATGGCTAGGCAGCAGTTCTGCGGAAAAGGACCTAGGGGTGACAGTGGACGAGAAGCTGGATATGAGTCAGCAGTGTTCCCTTGTTGCCAAGAAGGCCAATGGCATTTTGGGATGTATAGGTAGGGGCATAGCGAGCATATCGAGGGACATGATCGTTCCCCTCTATTCGACATTGGTGAGGCCTCATCTGGAGTACTGTGTCCAGTTTTGGGCCCCACACTACAAGAAGGATGTGGATAAATTGGAAAGAGTCCAGCGAAGGGCAACAAAAATGATTAGGGGTCTGGAACGCATGACTTATGAGGAGAGGCTGAGGGAACTGGGATTGTTTAGTCTGCGGAAGAGAAGAATGAGGGGGGATTTGATAGCTGCTTTCAACTACCTGAGAGGTGGTTCCAGAGAGGATGGTTCTAGACTATTCTCAGTGGTGGAAGAGGGCAGGACAAGGAGTAATGGTCTCAAGTTGCAGTGGGGGAGGTTTAGGTTGGATATTAGGAAAAACTTTTTCACTAGGAGGGTGGTGAAACACTGGAATGCATTGCCTAGGGAGGTGGTGGAATCTCCTTCCTTAGAAGTTTTTAAGGTCAGGCTTGACAAAGCCCTGGCTGGGATGATTTAATTGGGGATGGGCCCTGCTTTTGAGCAGGGGGTTGGACTAGATGACCTCCTGAGGTCCCTTCCAACCCTGATATTCTGTGATTCTATGATTCTATGATACAGAGGTGATTCTTTTACCTTTTCTTTAATTACAATTCTTCTTTTAAGAACCTGATAGATTTCTCATTGTTCTTAAGATCCAAGGGTTTGGGTCTGTGTTCACCTGTACCAATTGGTGAGGATTTTTATCAAGCCTTCCCCAGGAAAGGGGGTGGCTTGGGGTGGATATTTTTGGGGGAAGATGTCTCCAAGTGGTCTCTTTCCCTGTTCTTTGTTTAAAATGCTTGGTGGTGGCAGCATACTGTTCAAGGACAAGGCAAAGCTTGTACCTTGGGGAAGTTTTTAACCTAAGCTGGTAAGAATAAGCTTAGGGGGTCTTTCGTGCAGGTCCCCACATCTGTACCCTAGAGTTCAGAGTGGGGAAGGCACCTTGACAGTCTGTATCCACAAAAAGGACAGGAATACTTGTGGCACCTTAGAGACTAACAATTTTGTTTGTCTCTAAGGTGCCACAAGTATTCCTGTTCTTTTTACTATAAGATCTGTTCTCCAGACCAGTGGCTCTCAACCTTTCCAGAGTACTGCATCCCTTTCAGGAGTCTGATTTGTCTTGCGTACCCCCAGGTTTCACCTCACTTAAAAACTACTTGTTTACAAAATCAGACATAAAAATACAAATGTGTCACAGCACACTATTGAAAAAATGCTTACTTTCTCATTTTTTACCATATAATTATCAATTGAATATAAATATTATACTTACATTTCAGTGTATAGTATATAGAGAAGAATAAACAAGTCATTGTCTGTATGAAATTTTAGTTTGTACTGACTTTGCTCATGCTTTTTAAGTAGCCGGTTGTAAAACTAAGCAAATATCTAGATGAGTTGATGTACCCCCTGGAAAACCTTGTGTACTCCTGGTTGAGAACCACTGTTCCAGACCATAAATAATTCTTGCTGCACTTTTCTTAACCCTTTACAATTTGTCAACGTCCTTTTTGAAGTATGTATACCAGAACTGGAGACAGTGTTCCAGAAATGACTTCACTAATGCAACACAGAAGTAATACCACCTCCTCCCTTCTTCTTGATATTCCCCTGCTTATGAATCCTAGGATCACATTTGCTGCCTTAGCTACAGCATTGCACCAAGAGCTCATAGTAAGATGGTAATCTACCATTACCCTAGGTCCTTTTCAGTGTCACTGAGTTCTAGGAAACTGTCTCCCATCTTATAAGATTGGACCTATGTTGTTTGTCCCTAGATGGATGACCTTGCATTTGACTGTATTAAAATGTATGTGTACAAATGAGGCCACCTTATTAAATGATCCAGATCAGTTTCTATAACTGACCCTGTCCCCATCATTATTTATCTCTCCACCAGTATGTGTCATCTGAAAATTTAATCAATAATGATTTTATATTTGCTTTCAGATAATTGATGAAGATAGTGAATTACATTGGGCCAAGAACAAATCCTTGTAGGACCCATTAGAAACCTCCCACATGTGCGGATGACTCCCCATTTATATTTACTTTTGATATCTATCAGTTATCGAGTTTTGAATCAATGTAATGTGGGCTACATTGATTTTGTATGGGTACTTTTCTTTTTTCATGACATCATCATTCCCTCCCTCCCCCCCCGCCCCCCCAAAAGTCAGTGGTTCTCAACCTCGGGGTGCTGCTTGTTCAGGGAAAGCCCCTGGCGGGCCGGGCCAGTTTGTTTACCTGCTGCGTCCGCAGGTTGGCTCCCACTGGCCGTGGTTTGCCGCTCCAGGCCAATGGGGGCTGCGGGAAGGGCAAACTGCGGCCAGTGGGAGCTGCAATCGGCTGAACCTGAGGATGCGGCAGCTAAACAATCCGGCCTGGCACACCAGGGGCTTTCCCTGAACAAGCAGTGCCCCTAGTTTGAGAACCACTGAACTAAGTGAAATGCCTTCCAGGAGTCTATTATGTCAAAACCGATACCTTGATCAGCCAAACTAATAATCTCATTAAAAATGGTATCAAGTTTGTTTGACAAGACCTGTTCCCATAAAATCATAATGATTGACATTAATTATGTAACTGTCCTTTAATTCTTAGCTGATTTCATCCCTTTATCAGCCTTTCAATAATGTTGCTTGGGATCAGTGTCAGGCTAATTGGGCTATAGTTACTTGACTCATTCTGCTTACACTTTTAAAATATTTTAAGATTAAAGAGTGGGAAAACACCTTACAGGAATGTTGTAGCTGAAAAGAAAAAGACACCCAGAAAACTCAGTTAAGACTAAAGTTAGAAGAAACCCAAGTGTCTGAAAGTATGGAAATGCACAAAGTGTCCAAACAACCTTAACTCTGCCCCATGGCAATCCCACCCTCCAATTATTCTTTTTTTCTTTTCATACTCCTGAAATTAAGGGTTTAGACCATCAGGCCCTGAATTAGAAGTTGTCATTTTTGAATCAAGGATTTATTTTTAAGTTCACTGTGTGTGGCTGTGGACACTTCAGTTTTAGAAAAGACACTGTAGCTGTCTAGTGCTCCTATAATTACCCTTTTCCCATCTTTCATTTATCATCTCTTTTTAAATAAGGATTTCAAGTCCATAGAGGCAGTCCATAGAGGCAGAAATTTTAATTTTTGAGACGTTCCTGCACTTCTACATTTTTTGCAGGCTTATATGTATGATACCAGTTTTATGTGCTCTATCATAAATTTGAATATGTATGTCTGCTAGTATATATTTGTTATGTGCACAGCATGCACACAGAGAAGTTTTATGTATTTATCTAATACTCTTTCATGAAGTTTTTGACATAATGCTACTTTCTCAAAATCCAGAACCTTAACACACACTAGAACCAAAAACAGAGATACAAAGCAGGCTGTTCCGTAAGGCAGAAAGGCACAACTCACCCCAACTTACTCTAGCTGGCGCTTTGGAGATTGACTGACTGCAGAAGACCCAGATCCTACATTTCCCAAAAGAAACCCTTAGTCTGCAAGCAGGACCAGGAAATCTCTTTCCAACTTCATGATAGCTTGTAATTTTAACCCCTTTTTCAATACACTGCAGCATTAAGTGATTCCTGTACTTGTATAGAAGATGGCAATGAAGTCTTAATGAAGAGTGTGGAATAGTGATGTTCAGTATGCTATTGTGTTTAATCAAGACATTAAATACAACTTTTTCTGTGGACTGGGCAACATTTGGAGTTTATGCAACCACTGTACAATTAAGCGTAAAGCATTCTAGTGGTTGTGGTCACGTTGTTATGGGTGGATGAGGTTGTTTCTTATGGAACCTCAAGAATTGCTTTGAGGGCAAAGTTGATGTTGCTTGAGTGCCTGCACTGTGCATTTCTATACTTTAAATATTCTGCCGCCCCCCCTTTTTTTTTAAGTTCAATCTTAACTCTGTATTTCCTGGATTTCTAAATACCAATATGTCCTCTCAACCATTAGCTCATATTAACAGAGTCTTTTATCTTGGAATTTTCTTAGTATTTTTTTGAAAAATTTTGAAATGCTTATGCTCCCTGAGCTCTACATCATGGAGTGCAGTGGACAGGGTCTTCAATTCTCAGTATTCCTCTCCCCCTCAGTTTTGGTGTGCTCTTCAGCTGTCCCAAAACATTTAGTCCCATCTCAGTTCCTTTCCGTGCCATCTTTTCCAGAGTGTTTGTTACTCTTTCTCTGAGCCTGAAGGATGTCTTGAGTCCTTTGGTGTCATAGAGAATAGAAGAAAAGAGGCAGAACACTTCCTAGGATAATGAAACTGACTACTCTTTCTTGATCACTTCCTAATTATATGGCTTAAGCCCATAAGGATGAGGATTCCTAAAAAATACATGAGCTAATGCTCCATGTGTAACAAATGACCAGTGCTCGATATGTGACAAGCCGCTTCTGTGTGTGACATTGGGAGCTGTGAAAAATTACTACTACTGAGAACACATGGGCCAAAAAAAAAAATCAACACACAAGTAACGTTTGATGATGTGGTAAAAGAAACTTTAATCTGGCATTTTCTAAATTCTCAGAAAACTCTTCTGCATTATTTTAAGCATTAGAATTTGCAAACAAATTGGTTACCCCAATCTGAAGTTAGAATGGGTTAGAACAGAGAAGGTTGGGTTAAAATGAAATCGGGTATAGAATGGAAGTCTGGACTCTACCGTAAGCAAAGGATCAGTGCTTCCATAATATTATTTGATTTGGGCTCTACAGACAAACTTTATTTTGTGGTTACATACTGCAAGTCTCTGTTTTGTCCTACAGAGTTTGAAGAGAATTTGAAATGAAACTGAAATAGCTTGGCCAGTTGTTGACAGAGTGATTGTGATTAGACTGGATGAATAATAAAAAAAAAAAAGTCAGTGAAAATTATTTTTAAAAACTCATTTTGTCTAATTATTCATAAATCTATTTGAATTATTAATGGTTCCTGCCGCGCGCACACACCCCCATTCTTCCCTGTGTGTGGGCAACTTTTTTTTGTCTGAGACCTGTGGTGACTGTCAATTTCTGATTAGAATTTAAGATGTATTTAATATAATAAGCCCTAAATGGCCTTGTGACCTGGCTATCTGAGAAATTGCCACAATCCATGTTTTCCCACACCAGTCCCATTTGAAGATTGGGCTGCTGACAGGGTGTGTTTTACATCCAGGGTTCTCAAACTTTTTTCTTTGAGGCCCCCCCAAACATATTATAAAAACTTCATGGCCCACCTTGCCACAATAACTGGTTTTCTGCATATAAAAGCCAGGCCAGAGTTAAGGGGTAGCAAGCGGGGCAGTTGCCCAGGGCCCCATGCCACAGGGGACACCGTGAAGCTATGTTGCTCAGGCTTCTGCTTCAACCCCAGATGGTGGGGCTCAGGGCCCCACCCCTCAGCCCCATGCAGTGGGACTTTGGCTTTCTACCCTGGGCCCCAACAAGTCTAATACTGGTCATGCTTGGCGGATGCTCTGAAACCTGCTCGCACCCCCGCAGTGGCCCCAAAGCCCTGGTTGAGAACCACTGTTTTACATGATAAATCTTGGAACTAGAACTCTCTTCCATTCTTGGTGACACAGAAGGAGGATTTGTTGACCTTCAGGGCATGCTGCAAGAGTAATCTCTTCCTTCTTTGCAGGCTTCTCTGGGAGAGGTGGGGTGAGGGCTTTCTGTGTGGGAGGTTTGTGGTGGGCATTACCTGCTAACTGTAAGGTAAATAAATTGGATTGTCTTCTCATTGCTAGCGTATGGTACTTAAGTAATTTATTCTGCAGGGTATGGCTGCTCTTTTTGTCTACAACAGAGGTCACCAACCAGTCGATCGCAATCAACTGGTTGATGCTGGAGCCTCTGCCAGTAGATCACGATCTCCAGCCGCTAAAAGTCCGGTGGCACAGCAGGACTAAGGCAGGCTGCCTGCCTGCCCTGGCCACACACCACTCCTGGAAGCGGCTAGCATGCCCCTGAGGCCCCAGGGGACAGGGGGAGGGGTCTCTGTGCTCTGCTCCTGCCTGCAAGCACTGCCACTGCAGCTCCCATTGGCCGGGAATGGGGAACTGCGGCCAACGGGAGCTGCGGGGGCGTGCTGGCCACTTCCAAGAGCTGCATGGGGCTGGGGCAGGCAGGGAGCCTGCCTTAGCCCTGCTGCGCCACTGACTGGGAACCACCTGAGATAAGTGCTGCCTGGCGGGAGCCCGCACGCGAACTCCCAGCCCTGAGCCCCCTCCCAGAGCCAGCACCCCATACCCCCTCCCACATCCCAACCCCCTGCCCCAGCCCGGAGCCCCCTCCTGCACCCAAACTCCTTCCCACAGCTTGCACCCCTCACCCCCTCCTGCACCCCAACCCCGTGCCCCAGGCTCAATACGGAGCACCCTCTCACACTCCAAACCCCTCGTCCCCAGCCCAGAGCCCGCACCCCCTCCCACACCCCAACCCCCTGCCCCAGTCTGGTGAAAGTGAGTGAGGGTGGGGGAGAGTGAGCGATGGAGGGAGGGGGGATGGAGTGAGTGGGGCAGGGCCTCAGGGAAGATATATCGTGGGATGCCCTTAAATTCAAAAAGTGATCTTGTGCGTAAAAGGGTTGGAGACCACTGGTCTACAAAGTCACAGGACTGAGCATTTTACTCTTTGTGAGGTATCTTGAGTACTGAGAGAGCTATATAGTACTAAATTCTAGTGCATTCTTTCTTTAATGTGCCAGTGTGTAATAAATATGTTTAAAAGTAAGACTCAAATGGCTAACTCCTACAGGCACTTAGGAAGCTATTTGGTTGTAGATACTGTATTATTTCCATCTCCTGCTATCATTACTTCTATGATGTACATGACATTTGCCATCTTTCTGTGACTAATCCATATTTTCTCTCCAAATTTATCATGTGAAGTAAAAGCCATAATTAAGAGCTGGTCATAGTAGCTAAAATATCAGTTCACCCTAACACTCTGCATTTTGTAGCATTCAAGGATCTCAAAGTGCTTTGCACACATGAATGAATTTACTCTCACAGCAACTCTGTATGTAGCCATTATCTCCATTCAGTACATCAGTTTTTCCATTTTGTAAATGAGGAAACAGAGGAACAAAGTTGTTGTATTTTGATTAAAGATCACAAGGAGCTCTATGGCAGAGGCAAGAACAGAACTCTGATCTCTTGACTTCAGTACTGTATCTTAACTAAGAGCCAACCTTCCTAGCAATGACTTGGGTAGAGTTGTATTCATGCAGAGTAATTGGTTGTCTAAGCTGTACACCTACAAAAGTAGATGCCATAAGCAGGTTATCTTGAAGCAGACATGAAAAACTGTAATAATTAAATTGTGTAAATGTAAAGCCAGTTCCCTCCTTTGTCTCTCCCAGTGCATCATGGGAGACATTGTCAAAGACATAAATCATAGGTAGCTGCCTAACTTCCATGGGAATTGGTACCTTTGTGCCTTTGAAAATCTCCCTTTGTCTACTCTGTGTCTGCTTTGTTTAAATTGTAAGCTCTCTGGGACATAGACTTTGCCTGTGTTTCATGTCTTATGCAGCATTGTGCACACTGTAACAAATAATACGCCCAAGAAATATCACTTCAGCCTAAAAGTACTGTAGTGGTTAAATGCTAACACAGATGTTGCCACCTATGAAAATACATGTAAGTGTAGTGAATAATAAGCTAGGCAAATATAAAAACACTAGTACAAGTTTATTCATTCGAGTACTTAGTAATGTTTAAAAGCAGGAATTCAGATGAACAGTGTTTCTAAGAGTGTGTTTTATTGTGACTCTAAGTGTTTGGAGTTTTAGGTGGTCATGTGCCAAAAATACACAGGTCAGTTCACTTGTTAGCTTAGATTTATTTCTTACTTGAAGGGTGTTCTGTAGTATTATGCATCCCTTAAATGATTTATGGATAATAAAAGTATTTGCTTGAATAGCTTTCATGTAATTTTTATCTGCCACTAATATTTTCATATATTTCTGTATACCTTTTGGTATTTGTGTGTGTAATTTTTTTTCTTATGGTCAATGGAAATAAAACAAAGTATTACTGTTAATTACCGTCTGTTACTTTGAATCTTGATACGACTTTGTGCTAAATATTAGTGAATACATAAGCATCTCTTGCAGAAATTTGAGACAAATAAAAGGTATCCTTCTCTTGCACTTTAAATTTTAATTACCTTTTCAAGTAACAAGCTTCAAGCTAAGACATGCTGATGTTGAAAACTAGGTCATCTTGTTTATGCACAAACTGTTTTCTGTACTGCGGAGTGATAGTTTAAAAGAAATGAATTGGGGGATTTTTCTAGGATTTAGCAAGTCCATGTGATATGTTAGAAGACCCTCATTGCACACAGCTGGAAAATCCATTAATTTTCTTGGTTTGTAAACAATTTATTAGAATTCTTCTGTTCTCTGTGAGCTTGGATTTACTTTACTTTTGCTGACTCTGAATGAATAAATAAGGGCTCTCTTAATTGAAAAGATAGCCGATGGAGTCAGAGTAAAAATGTCTCAGGCTCTATTTAATCAAAATGATCCACTGCCTTCCATGCTGTTCAATCCCATGTAAGATTTGTAGGGCTCTGCTTTTATTTTATTTTTTTAACCCAGACTCCTGATTGACCTGAAATTTGGTGAGATCTGGGAAAAAAAAAAATTTATGGGTCAGGTGAGGGCACGATTCAAGATGATTTTAATTTAATTTCTTCTGGTTCCTTCTAAAAGATCAAACTTGGCCCTTTGTGATTGGAGGCATTTTTTTAACTCTAAAATTTATATCTTCCCTTGGGGCTGGCTTAGCTGCTGTAGAGGCTTCCTCTACTAGCTAGGTCTATGACTGGCTAAACCTGGGTGGATGATTTAAATCTCTTTTCCAAATTACTGTCCTCCTGACATTGGATGGAAAAGAACTCCAGCTAATTCTTTCAGTTTCCTAAACTTCTTAAACAGAAACTAGCAGATCTCCAAGGTCTTGTCTTGTCTTAGGAAAATCTTACCGTGTTTACACATGATTGTGAAGATTCAGGTTAGCTGGCATGATGCTGGCCATGACTGACTTTTAAGGCTACGATTTAGTCACGGATATTTTTACTAAAACTCATGGACAGGTCACAAGTCGTGAATTTTTGGTTATTGCCCTTGACCTATCCATGACTTTTACTAAAAAATACCTGTGAATAAAACGGGGGAGGAGGGCTGCCTGGGGGCCTCATGGGTGCTGAGGGAGGGTGGCCCGGGTGCTGGGGTGGGGGAGGCAGCAGCAGCACGTGGCCCGGGATCCCCACTGGTGGTTACAGGCAGCAGTGCGCAGCCCGGGACCCCTGCTGGTGCTGGGAGAGAGGGGTTGGCGGGGTGGCAGGCTCCGTGCCTCCCCCCAACAGCAGCAGCAGAGTTTGGTGTGGGAGGGGAGAAGGAGTTGGGGCATGGGACAGGGTGAGGTGGGCTCTGAGTGGTGCTTATTTGGGGGGCTCCCTGGAAATGATGACATCCCCCTTGCTCAGCTGCTAGGTGGAGGCGTGGCCAGGTAGCTCTGTGCGCTGCCTTCACCAAGGGCACTGCCTCCGCAGCTCCCATTGGCCGTGGTGTCCCAAGACTGCCCTAGCAGTGACTGGTGCAACAGGGGCTGCCTCAGCTGCCTCTGAGCCAGGCACACCAGCCGCTGCAGAAGTCTGAGGTCAAGGAAAGTCACAGAATCCGTGACCTCCGTGACAAACTCGCAGCCTTGTTGATTGTAGACAAGGGCAAGACATGTTCAGCATCATGTCAGCTACCCGTATTTAAATGCTGCAGGGACCAGAGTTTAACCATGGCTAGCTGACATGGGGCAAACTTTTCAAAAGCACCAAAGTTCTATATTTAAATGGACCTAGTTTCTTAAGTCACTTTGGAACTTTTTGAAAATTTTACTCATGATGCTAAATATGACTTGCCTCTAATTAGGCAGACCAGTTAATAGTGATCAATATCAAGTCCGCTAACTTGACTCTTCATAATTATGTTTAACTGTGATAAGGGTTCCTAGTGAAGACATACCCAACAATTCAGATTTGGTTAGCATGAGCACCTAGCGTCAGGATTCTTTTCTGTTAGTTAAGATAGCTAAATCTCTTGCATCTAGATAACTGAGCTCATAAGAAAGGCTTGTAAGATTTTCAGTACTCCTGATTTTAGTCTGGAAGAAAATAACATGAGAAGAGCAGAAGTGTTTTTGAGCTTTATTTATTTCAGCCCTGTTCATAACCAGGAAGTGCAGGGTTACATAAAAATGGGAGGACAGAGAATTGCTAATCTTTTTTTCAACAGCCAGTAAAGTTTGGTTCCAATTGTGAGAACGCTTTAGGTCACCTTTTTTTCTCTACAAACTAGTATACAAGTCTAGTGAGAGTTTTCAGCTCTTATAAAGGATCCTCCAGGCAGACTGGATGTCAATCATCCTGTCAGTTTTTATTACTTCGTAGCAGCATGGAAGCAAATATATTAAGCAATCGCACAATTCATTGTTTCTGAAGGCTGGACACATTATACACAGTAGGGTCTTCTTGAATCCCTCCGTTTCCCTCCACAAGCTCCCAGTGTGCCACCCTCCCATCAATCTCTGTGTCAGGGATGTATGTAAATAGTTACCCTTGTGGCTTATATAACTTGTAAATTATGCCTTTGCTTTTTGTCTGGGAGAAAAGTCATTCAGCATTTCAGCATTTAAAACTTCATTGGGACAAAGGTCAGGGCCAAAATGGGGTGTTGATTGAGTATAGGGCCTTGTTTTGCTTGGCTAAAAAAAATTTATTTTCCTTTTTAGGAGCAGGACCTTTAAAGAGATCACTGGGCTGGTCAAAACTTCCCATCAGAACTGTTTTTCAATGGGAAATTGGGTTTTGACTAAACATTTTTTTAAAAAGTGGCTGATTTGCATGGAAAATTTTGGTATTTTGTCAAAGTTTGCCTTTTCTGTTTTCAGGTGAAAACCCAAATATTTCAATTCAAAATAGTGCTGTGGTGTCTGATGGTAAATGTACTTGGAGTGCCTTATGCTCCCATTCTCCGTTATGAGTTGGAGTCTTTGCCTGGACTTAATTTCCCATCATGCAGCCAAGGTGAGGGGCCTCCCTCACACCATAAGGGAAGAAAGTGGTGCATCCTGGGAGATTAGGGTTGTCAACTTTCTACTCACACAAAACTGAACACTTTTATCCCGCCCCCACCCTGTCCCTTCTCCGAGGCCCTGCCCCCCACTCATTCCACACACCCCCCTCTGTCGCTTGCTTTCCCCACCCTCCCTCCCTCGCTTGGGGGTTGGCATGTGGGAGGGGGTGTGGGCTCTGGCAGGGGGTGTGGGCTCTGGGGTAGGGTCAGGGATGAGGGGTTTGGGGTGCAGGAGGGCACTCTGGGCTGGGGGATGGAGCCAAAGGGTTTGGAGTATGAGAGGGAGCTCTGGGCTGAGGCAGGAGGTTGGGGCATGGGAGGGGATATGCGGTGTGGGTTCCAGAAATGAGAGGTTCAGGGTGTGGGAGGGGGCTCCAGGCTGGGGGTTGAGGTGTGCGGGGGTGAGGGCTCTGGTGTGGGACTGGGATTGAGGGATTTGGGGTGCAGGAGGGGGCTATGGTCTGGGACCGAGGGGTTTGGAGGGTGGGAGGGGGATCAAGGCTGTGGCAAGGGTTTGGGGCACAGGAGGGGGTCAGGGTTGCAGGCTCTGGGCGCAGCTCCCAGAAGCAGTGGCTTGTCTTCTCCCCATCCCCGGCTCCTACCCAGAGGCGTGGCCAGACGTCTCTGCGTGTTGCCCCATCCGCAGAGGCTGCCCCTGCAAAAAAAAATGGACACCTGGCAACCCTATGGGAGTTGTAATCCAGTCAGAGAGACTGGCCCATCGAGAAAAATGGAAGTATAAGACACTCTAATTACATCAAGGCACTGTGGCAGCATTTTGAATGGAAATATTTGGGTTTTCGATATTTTGCTGAAAGGTACATTCAAATTCATTTTCATTGTCAATTTTCAACAGGTAAAAATAACCTCTATATTTTGACCAGCTGTAGAGATCACTCTGAGCAGAGGCATTAGTGTCATGAAAAGGGCTGGAGGAATAGATTGCTCCTGAAATTTGTCAAGATGGAGTACCACCCAAGCAGTTAGCTAATGGCATGTGCACAAATCGTGTTAGCTACAAGTTTCATAGCAATGTAGCTATGAAAGTGACATCGACTATGATCGATGTGTAGATTAACTCAGAATTTGTCAGTGTAGGAAGAGTTCCACAAAACTAATTAAAACAATTAATGTTGATATAACAGGTCACAATATGAGGGTCGTAGGATTGATTGCACTGTTGTACCTGAGGGCAGCATTTTGCTGTAACCTTTATGAGAGGCAGTGTCCCACTGGATAAAGTTTTGTGCAGGGACTCAAGAAACCTGGGTTCTATTTCCATTTCAGCCACTGACCTCCTAGATGACCATGGCTAATTGTTGTCTGTCTGTGCCTCTATTGTCCTATCTGCAAAGTGGGAAAATTACACTTTACCAGCTTCCTAAAGCTCCATAAAATTTATGGATGAAAATCACTGTGTAAGAGCTAGGGAGCATTTCTATCTATCTATCTAATTTACTTACTTACCAGTGATAATTTTAATGGAGAGCATGTGAGGTATTGTCTGAATGAGGTATTTACCCTTCCACTTTTTGCAGCTCCAATTTTGATTTTCTTGATTGTATTCTGTATTTTTGTAACACAATGGAATTGCTTAAGGAAATGTCTGTATTTGAGCCATACACAACTATATACTAGTGAATGAAGTCAAGTATTTAATTATGTAAATTTAATTATACTGTATTTAGTGTTGTGTTTGAAAGTTTTGTGTTACAGTACTGTAGCTCCTGTTCATTCTCCCTCCTTGTATGCAGAATGGCTATCTGCTGAGTGGAAGTTAATTTACTACATGAGGTGTTTTGACTTTCTGTTCCAATTTCAGGTGACTAGTATATTCTGAAAAGATACTTGCTCTAAATTATATTTGTTTTTTTCCTATAAAAATTGCTGCTAAAATGATTTTAAAATATTTAACTATTATATATAATAAACTATAGTAAAGCTCTAACTAGATGCTTGCTGGATACTACCACAAGACAGTCAGTTTGTGGTTTTCATACATCCTCCTTAAACGTTACATTTATTTCTTGAGAACAGGTTTAACACTTGCTGTTCGACATACAACTTCCATGCATGTTCCATGGAAATAGGACTGCATTTTTAAAAAAATATTTGTGACATATAATAAACATTGGACTCTACCTATTGTCTGATTACAGAGATTTGTTCTTATCATATTTTGAGGTTAACGGGCTCTAAAAGCCACTTAAAACATCATGGTTGGTTTGTAGTTTAATAAGTTATAGTTCTCTTTATAAACTGTTCTTCTTTTGTAGCCTGTTAGTCCCAGTGTGAGAGAGAGAGCGAGAGCACGCACAATATCTTTAGTAAGGAGCCACTCCAGTGGTCTCACTCACATAGAAGCAACAGACTAAATAAATGTGCTATGAGGATACACAGAAAGTATACTTTAGAAACCCATACTCCCTGTGTAGATAAAAGTTAATCAGTAACTCACAATGAAAGTGACTCAAGCCAGAACACAGCAAGAGAAGTGTGTAGAGGTACAGCAACAGTGTTAGTGGTCCTGTTAATCTGAAGTTCTGACCAGAGCTTCCATGAAGACTTAGTGCTGCTTCAGACATAGAAGGCAGCTCTTTATGGTAACAAGCTGGCCTAGTACTGAAACTGACATGGTCACCCACCAACAATCCAATCCCAAATGCTCTTCTTTGTCCATAGAATTTGTGCACCCTGTCCTTCTCTTAAAAAAGTATTCAAGTTTCTGTCTAGCCATATGCAATAGGTTCTTTGGGGACCTCCAAGTCCTCACCATCCTATGTGTCAGATGCTGCAGGACCACTTTTGACTTGTTGGAAGCTGAAGCCCTAAAGAATTCCAAGGTGCAGCTGGGAATTAAATGCCAGCTGCAGAGGTCTGGGCAAAAATTGAGAAGCCCTTCTAGAGAAGCAAAAATTACTGAGCTAGGTGTGTAACTATGAACCAGTTAAAAAAGTTAGCATTCAAGGGGTTTTCGTCTTCCCCTCCCAGCCCAAGAGGGCAACAAGAGAATACACATCCAGCTTCTCTAGGATTGTTGGATGGGAGATAGTTCTGCCGCTAATCATTATGAAAATTCATATTGAAGCTAAACTCTCTGGTGATCAGAACAGAGAGACAGACTGTTACACCTACAAGTCAGCAATTGTATAGCACTGGCTGAGTACCATTCGCTCAAGGAAGAGAAACACTACAAAAAAAATCCATAATTATTTGGGGGGAGGGGTGTTAATGCTATTCTTTTGATTCATACAAAACCAGATACACTACCTGTTTGCCATGGCAACTATATCTTGATAAAACTGTTGTCATATCTGCATGAGTCATTCTTGGCAGGGATGATCTGACTCTTTCTACACAGAGCACTGCAGAATCCTGACTTCACTTTAAGGGATGAAGGATGATGCATGAATATGGGTGGGTTGCAAACAGAAGAAAAGGGTTCTCTAAATCTCAGGCTAAAAATAGTTAGTGAAGTTAGAGTCTATGTTTTGACCATAATGTTGTCTGGGAAAAACATCGCTAGAGCATAAACAAAGGCCTTGGTTGTTCCTGAAGAATGTCCAGTAATCAACACATTGTTGTCACTATTTTCAATATGAATTTTGGATCTTTGTATTCTACTAAGTTCTCAAAATTGCAATTAAATTATGTGTACACATAATAAACTGAAGGAAAGTGCTTTAAAATAGAACAAAATACTATCCTAACGTTCAATATCACTCACAATGTGAAATATATTAGAATATATTTAAATTCAAATATTCCAGGTTTTTTGTTTTGTTTTTTTGTTTGTTGGTTTTGTTTTTTTTTTTACCCACAACTGTGGTAAGTCATTTTCTCTACCGGTTCACAGGAATTCAGTTCTCAAATCCACTCCAGTAATTAGAGAGAGGCTTGAACAAATCCTCTTGAACTTTGAGATGGGGGGAAAGTAGTGTTTAACCTGAAACCCCAGATCTAGATAACAGATTTGTGAATAGCTGTTGGGGTTGAAGTGGACTGATCCAAACCCCTTGATTGGAATTTCCCTGAATGGTCAATTACAGATAGTTAAAAATCCAGTTCTTAATTTTGCAGCCTGTTCCCAGCTCCAATGATATTTAACTGAAGTTACCCAACGCCCCATGGTGCACTGTCATACAACTTACGAACCCCGATGAACTGATTGTTAAATCCGTACCCAAAAATGATCATCTAAAATATTAAATAAAATGAACCTGTAGGGATTATGCAAACCAGAGATATCCTATTCTTAAACAAAAATGAATAGTTTCCTACTTCCTGTATCCACCTCACACAATTTTGTACATCTGTTTGGTTTTTGGGTTTTTTTAATTTTTTTTTTAATCCTTTGAGAAAGCAGAAAATATCTCCTATTGAGTATCTGCACCAGTTCAAGGTGAGAAGAAGTTCATCATATGGTTTGGGCTGAAATTTGAACCTGCCTCAGCTGGCTGGACTCTGACTTGCTGAACTGAACCAACACTTTAGGAGATCATACACCATCATATTGCTTCTTCTGGAGAGAGCCAGAGACTTCCCTGTTGCTAGATGTGAGAAGTGACCCAGAAGAGGGCCTTGACTGTCATGGTTCCCTGTGTCCCAGATTCCACATCAACAATAGGCAATGTCTGTCTGGATGGAGGGAAGCTACAACCAAGTCAGTTTTCCAGCAGGAACACCAGATAAAGAAGACATGACATCTGCATCTAAGTAGTGGTTGAATGGGGAAGTAGCTGCTTAGGGGAAGTAGTCTGTTCACTTAGTAGAAGGGTTCTGTAAAAATGTCTTTATCTTTTGTTTTCTACATTTGCGTTGTTGTCTGTCTTTGACTAAACAGGCAGGAACTGAGGATCTTTTTTCTGAAGGAGTTTGTTTGCTCTGTCTGACAATAAATCCTAAACCCTCCTTGTAAATTGAGACTTTTTTTCTGTTTAATTGTTCTTGTGTATTTGTGAGGAGGAGGAGTGCTTGGAACTGGGCTCTGCCACATTACCCCCATAGAGTCATATCTTATCACACCCTGGCCCACAAGGTCGTCAAGACTCCAACCCAAGAGTGCAGCAATGTGGTGAGGCTGGCCAAGAAAGAGCCAGCTGCTTTCTATAGCTATCCTAGAAACAACATATGCAGTGGAACCCCATGCCCAGAGTGTGGGTTTAGAATTGAGTTTGCCATACTTTACATACAAAGCTTGGTGACCCCCATTCAGTGTGCCCTGGATAGACATCCAAAGGTTCTCTGTTTACAGATTTCCATGAACTTTGCTTTAGTTTAGAAATGAAATATTTTGTTATAAAAGTGGTACCTCTGCGATTGAGCATGACAGGAATAGAAGAATCCCCATGAGATAACTAGTCTATAACAAGGGATTTTTTTGCTTTGTAAACTGGCTTTATGATGAGAGAAGAGTGGATGAAGTTTTATTTTGGGTAACAAGGAAGGGATCACATTAAAAAATCAACTTTGTGCAAAATAAATCCTGCTTTATTTACTACTGATATGAAGAGGGACCATAACTGATAGTGAGATTTTCACGGGGTGAAGACAAATGTTTTATTACAGTAGGCCTTTGGAGCCCCAGTCATGGAGCAGGGTCCATTTGTGCTAAGCACTATATAAACACACAAGAGCACAATATAAGAAGAAAACTTGAGGGTGGCTTGATTGGGTAGTGGGGTTTTGAAGTAGTCTTTAAGTAGGTTGGATAATTTAAATATTGCTTTGTTAGGTTCACATAGATAAATGACATAAATCAAAAACATTTTCAAATGCAGATTTCTCTTTCTGATCTGCCTGCTCAACCAATCTTCCTTCCATACACCCTTGCCTCGTGAGCCTGAGTGGAGTGAACTATGAGTCTTTCACTTGAATCGTTTATATTTTATGAAATTCCCATAAAATATGAATGCTGTTGGGGCAGCCTTTATAACTCTAATAGTGTGTGCTTATTTTAAAATGGGTTTTTCTTTATGGCTAAGAGCCACGCATGATCTAATCTCCACTTGAATTAAGGCTTGAGTGCTCTGACCTGTTTGAAAGGAGAACTGCTGCTTTAGTAGATCTGGATGTAACAGTTCACTGGACTCTCTTGGGAATGGGGCCTAGGGGGAAAGTGATGTTTAGGAGAGAGTTTCTAAACAGAATGGAAATTCATTAGTTGGAGACTAAAAATGTATGTGGAGGCATAGCTGTTTAGCCTCATTTTGAAAGTGCAGAATCGATGATGATTATTCTGTCTCTCTGCTTGCACAGAATGGTATGACCTTCGTGTCTGATCTGGGATATATGCATCTCCATAGGCTCTTGCTATTCATGCCTTTTGAAGTATTGTGGAAATAAACTCTTCTGACAGCATGGTACTCATCTAAATCTTTGCAAAACAGCCTATGTTTGGTTCATGTTATGGTCAAAGCTATTATGAAAATAAGTCTCCAAAGTGACATGTATAAAAAGGCAGTTTGTAGGATAAAGCTGATGTGTGACTTTGGCATCCACTGCAGCTTGGGATGGTGTGAAATAAAATTCCTATTCACTTGGCCTATTGCTCAGTATAGCCCGTGCCTTGCCAAGTGCTATAGGTGAGAAATGTCACGGAACCCAGTGAGAAATACAAGCCAATGTGCCCAGAAGTTAAAAAACAAATCCTGGAAAGCTTTAACTTAAATTTTCACTATCTCGTCTTGTTTCCCCCCTCTCTGCCAGGGAGTTCTGTACCCTCACACACAAGGAACTAAAGGCTATTGGAAGACATGTATATCTCATGCTGTTATGAAGTGTAGTGCAAATAAGCCAGGATGTAAATATCTGCTTGTTCCCATGGTACACAAAAATTACATGGTTATCCTGCCTTTAGTTTAAATGCTTGGAAGAATTTAGATTGGATTGCCTGGAAATGGCTGGCTGATCTTGCCTTGAGTACTGTCTTGTTTCCATTCATACCAAAACCTGGATAACTGAGCAAAAACAACAAAATATGAAAAGGAGACTAGAGAGAAGAAAAATCCTCTAATTATGTTCTAAAACTTCCTCCTGCCTGTATTAACATAAGAATAGGTCAGAACAATGGGCCATCTAGCCCAATGGCCAGTGCTAAAGGGAATGAACAGAACAGGGCAGTTATCGAGTGATACATCCCCTGTCATCCAGCCCTAACTTAGGGTCACCTAGAGCATGGTGTTACATCCCTGACCATCTTAGCTAATAGCCATTGATGGACCCCTCTTCCATGAACTTAGCTAATTCTTTTTTTAACTCAGTTATACTTTTGCCATAGCAACAGGTTCGCTGTGTGTTGTGTGAAAAAGTATTTCTTAGGTTTGTTTTAAACCTTCTGCCTATTCATTTCATTGGGTGACCCCTGATTCTTGTGTTATGGGAAAGGGTAAATTGCACTTACTTTCTCCACACCATTCATGATTCTTTAGACCTCCGTCATATTCCCCCCTCCTTAGCTGTCTCTTTCAAGATGAACGGTCCCAGTCTTTTTAATCTATCCTCCTGTTAAAGCTGTTCCATACTCCTAATCATTTTTGTTGCCCTTCTCTGTACATTTTCAAATTCTAATATATTGTTTTTGAGATGGGGTGATCAGAACTGCATGCTGTATTGAAGGTGTGGGCATAGCATGGCTTTATACAGTGGCATTATGATATTTTCTGTCCTATTATTTGTCCTTTTCCTAATGGTTCCTAACGTTCTGTTAGCAACAGTCAAAAAAGCTGCACATTAAGCAGATGTTGTGAGAGCATTAGCTGTGTTGCCTCCAAGATCTCTTTCTTGATTGGTAACAGCTAAATTAGAACCCATCATTTTGTATGTGTAGTTGGGATATGTTTTCCGGCGTGCATTTTTTTGCCATGTCACTGTTCACCCCCTTTTCCAGATCATTTATGAATATGTTGAACAGCACAGATACAGTACAGAACCTTGGGGGACCCCACCCTCTGTTGCTTATCTTTTAACCAGAGACTGATCCATGAGAGGACCATCCCTCTTATCCCATGACTGCTTTCTTTGCTTAAAAGCCTTTGGGGAGTGACTTTGTCAAGGCTTTCTGAAAGTTCACGTACACTGTATTGACTGGATCGCCTTTGTCCACACACTTGTTGACACTCTCAAAGAATTCTAATAGATTGGTGAGGTATGATTGTCCTTTACAAAAGCTATGTGGATTCTTACCCAGTATTAAAGAAGGCAGCTAACTTATATACACACACACGGTATGCGTGCTTATATGCACGTATATGTATGCCATGAAGTCTCCAGAAGATAGTGAAGAAGTAGCCCCTGGGTTTATCATCTAAAGGAGCCTGTTACTGTCCACTCTGGAAAGCATAATACTCAATTATGTTTCTAATGTACTCTGAAAATTTTGAACTACATATGCACAGAAAAAAACTAATAAAACCTTTTAGATTGTCTATTTCATCACTAGATTCAGAGTCTGTTCCTAGGTGTGTGTGCTCAAGCTCTTAGGAAGAAAAATGACCTTTTAAAGCCATGCTCAAATAGACATATGAGATCTCATTATATCCGGCTGTATTATTGTCTGGGAGGTTATTGGGAAACAGGGGTTTATTTGAGTTACTGATGATATTATTTGCTGATTGCTAAGTACTGAATTAACAGCACATGCTGTTTTTTATTTTTGTTTTTTTAAGGTGTCTGAGGGAACCCTTTCTGATTTATCTCCTGGTTTTTAATCTCATAATAGAGAAAGGTTAGGGAACCAAATCATCCAAGGGTAAAGAATGAAGATGTCATGTGGCTCATATTCTATGAATAATAACAGGTTTCAGAGTAACAGCCATGTTAGTCTGTATTCGCAAAAAGAAAGGTGCCACAAGTAGTCCTTTTCTTTTTATGAATAATAAGATGATCCAGTTAATCTCTAAAAACAACATTTCTTTATTTTTCTTTATTACTTTTGTTTAATAAATGGTTACAAAGAAGAGAAATGAAATCGTGATAGCTAGGCATACATATTTGTTCATTTGCAATCTGTTAGCAGCATATTACATCATCATAATCATTTAATAATTAAGGTAAGTTACTTCTTATCTTACTACTAAGATAAGTTAAGTCTTAATGCTTCAGCTTTGTTTATGTTTATAATATGTCTTCTACAAGATTTGTGGTCTGGCCTTTTAGCCCTTACTCATAGTTCTGCTGTCTCCAGTGGGACAACTTACATTTATAAGGGCTTCAGGCTCGGGCCAGTAGATTTTAAGTTTCATTTAAAAAACAAATGAAATTCTCCTCTTTCTAATCTAAAACTATTGGCCTTGCTGTGATTATTCAGAGTTAATACCATAATTTAATTCTAAAACCGTGTGTACAATATGTCAGTATATTTACATTACCTTTCTCTGATG
Source organism: Caretta caretta (assembly GCF_965140235.1). NCBI lineage: Eukaryota > Metazoa > Chordata > Testudines > Cheloniidae > Caretta > Caretta caretta. The sequence continues at coordinate 36,244,025 of NC_134216.1, forward strand.
TACTTCATTTGTTGTAAGTGGTCTAAGACCAGCGTACAAATGTCTTTCATGGACCGTTTGTTTAGCCTAAGCAGAGTATTACACAGAACTAGGCAATGCTATATGTGTCTCAAGAGTTGCAGAAAAAACTGAATTAAGTATTAGAGAAGCATTATGCTCATGTACTTATAGACTATATCATAGTGCATCTCCACAAGGTGGCAGAGTTAACTGTAGCATTTGCTGAATTTTATGTTTTTAACCATGCAACTAGGGTGACCAGACGTCCTGATGTATGATCGGGACGCCATTTGTCCCGATATTTTGCTTTGGCAGCAGTCCGGCTTTTTTTTTTTTTTTTTTTTTTTTGCTTGGGGCGGCAAAAAACATAGAGGCGGCTTTGGTGGTGGGGTGAGCCTGTCGCTGCCCCCCCATGTGTCCCAATATTTTGTTCTTATCATATGGTCACCCTACATGCAACCCTAATGTTTTATAACAGAAGGCGAAATTCTGCCTGGCTCTTAAATGGGTGCATATTGGGTGGAGGGTATAAAAAGCCCTTATTCCTCCCCTTATTTTTCCTTCTTAAGGGTCAGACAAAATTGGACCCCCTGTGCTTTCGAGAGCACAGGACCTGCTCGCCTGTTTTACTGGTAGTTATATCTAACAGGGTCGAGCCCCATGGCTCCCCAATCCACCCAGCACCAACCAGCAATTAGGGTGATTAGACAGCAAGTGTGAAAAATCGGGACGGGGGTGGGGGGTAATAGGAGCCTATATAAGAAAGACCCAAAAATCAGGACTGTCCCTATAAAATCGGGACATCTGGTCACCCTACCAGCAATGCATGCCAGCTGTACAGGGAATGTGAGCTGCTTTCCACAAAGGAGTGTAGTAAAAGAAAGTCTTCTGGAGTTCCTTGTACTGTTCTCCCTTCTATTCCCCCTCCCCCTCCTTTGGTTGCTAGGCACTGATACTTGATTGTAGATGTACTGACAAGGGGTAGTCCACAGCATCGAGGGGAAAACTAGCAGATGTTACCAGTCTTAGGAACATTTGAGCTGTATTAATTCCCCAGTGTTTCCCCTGTGTGTTTTTGGAAGGGAGAATCTGGAAGATCCCAACCCCCTCCAACTTTGCAAAGCTGCAACAAGTAGACAGTATATAAGAGCCTTTGAGAAAGTTATCAGGGGCAGTGGGGGAGAAAAAAGGGATGTTGAGATGCAACTCTGCTCCCATTCCATCCTGACTGGCTCCTTTCTATGCACAGATGCACATGGCCATGTGGGACACTTATTTTCATTACTGTTTACTTTCTACTGTTCTGTCAGCAGCATTGTGATATTAGTTTAGCTGTTTCAGTGTTGTTTCTGGTCTGTTTTACTTTCATATGCCAATGCATTGGCACAATGCTGCAATGTGTGGGGTCCAAACACTGAAAGCAAAATTACTTAAGAATCTGTATTTCCACTGGAATAAGAAAACCATGTATAGCATCACCTACTGGCCTCTAAGCTTTGCAAAACACTGTATTTTTTTTTTTTTTTTTTTACTAACCCTGCATTTGAGGCTGGTTTGAGCATACACTATCCCTTTATTTCTACTAACACAGCATGTGTTTTTGCAGAGGAACTTCAAACAAATCCCCTCTGTTATAAATTGTCATATCACTGCTGGCTGTTGTGATATCTAATTTTCATAAGGCTTTAAAATATATATGGATTATTTAAAGTTTTAGTCTTTGCAAATTCTTTTCTTTCTCACTTTATTTTGGTTTCTATTAGGATGAGGTTGTTCGAGAGCCTGATACATGCTGTAAGACGCAGCAAAACACAGCACTGTATTCCTGGCTCACTGCCTCCATTGCAGGGGCAGACAGGTGGTGATGTCCTGTCACCATGACTACCTGCAGCCCTCAGAGAGGGCTCTGCTAAGATGATTCTGAGTTGCTGGGGGAGGGGCATCCGGCTATGCTAACACTACTTGTGGGATGTTTCACATTGGTTGCACTATATTATGAGCCTGACCTACAGTGTGTGTGTGTGTGTGTGTGTGCGCGTGTGTGTTCTTCTGAGACAACTTTATGGAGGAGTGAAAATAAGAACACATCATGTCAGAAAGAAACAATGGAACATTGTCAGTATTCTTGCTTTTGGGTACCACTGCACCAGGGCTTCTACCCCTAGTACTCACAGGATGAGCTGTTTATCATAAGCTGTACTCATTTGCTATCAGTTTCTTTCCCCTACCTCAGTTACATCAATTCCCTGCTGTGCTTACTCAGAATTTTTTTTAACTCGAGAGGAACACAGTCTCTTGGTTCCTCAGCCAGAAGCCTTTGACAAGAGGCAGCTCACATACTAATTTTGATTAGAAATGTTTGTTTGAAATGGTATCAAAACATAAAAACAACAGTGGAAAAAGTCAACAGATTCTCTTCTCCAAACAAACAAGTTTATAAGCCAAAAGAGGAAAGAGCCAGAAAATTATGCAAAATTTTTGGTGGTAAATTTCAGCCAGCAGATTTTAATAAACACAGCTATTATAGAATTGAAGGCACTCCTGTTTGGGGATGGGTTCCTTGTGTTTTCCCCGACCCCTTAGGCTTTTTGATACGCTCAAGGGGACTCCTGCACAGGAGGATGGCCCTTGTGTCACTGAGCATAGTGGGTTTTTGCTGGCAGTGGTAACGGCAGGGTCAGAGTGAACCTAATAAGAACTGGGTAGTTGTAATGTGGTATTGTATTTGTGGTTTCATCACAAATTGATTCCCTCCAAACTCTACTATATTTTTATCTCTCTGTCAATCTAGTCTGCTTCTGTTTCTAAGATGTCTAGTATCTTAGTGGTATCTAAGACATTTAATCTATGATTCCATGAATTGTTTGAAACAACAATAAACAATTCATGGATTCATAGATTATAAGACCAGAAAAAGTGATCTGGACCTTGTGTTTTTGCCTGTTCCAAAAGATGACATGCTTATTAGCACTGTGCTTGGGCAATAATTCAGTAATGACTCAGAAGGAAGAGTGCTACCTCGTGAATTACTGGCTCTTTTTTCCTGGAGGTGTCCCATCCATGTTCTGGCCTGATCTGGCCTGGCCTTGCCTTCTTTAAACTTAGGAGATGTGATGTGATCACAGCTTGAGCTGGTATCACAGCAGGATGCTTGTCAGTTTCATTCTACTCCTCCCAGCTGTGCTCAGGGTGCACTGTTTGTATCAGTACAGGCATAGTTCTCTGTTACTGAAGGATAGATTCTGTGGTGGGGTGAAGAAAAAGAGACAAACTTTGACAAGGAGGATCAAAGAGGCAAATGGCATAGACTGAAAAATGGAAGAGGACTGAAAAACTGAAGAGAAAGGACAAAATAAACAGAGGGGAGGCTGACTTTGTGGTTTAGTGACAAAGTATTGATTTATTTATTTGGATGTTTACAAGCTCTAATAAAAGAGCACCCACCCCATGCTGTAGATACCCTTGACAATCTTTTAAAATACATTAAACAAACAGACCTTTCAGTTACCCCAGATCAAATCACAATAACCCAGCAACAAGAAAAATAGAAATGAATTGACCCTACACACAAGGCTCAGGCACCACCAGCAACCACTAGCCCTAACTGGTATCGATGAGGCCAAGGGGAAAAAGCTGGCCTTGTAGCATGCCTTAAAAGCTAATAAACTTTGGGCTGCTATTTGACCTTGAGAGGAAATGAGTTCCAAAAGGCAAAAAACCCTAACTGAAAAGGCCTTGATAGCCCCCTCTCTCTTATACTGATAGGGCATCAGCTTGTGTGCCTCTGCTGGCCACAAGTGAGGCCCTAAGTCACATGGAAATGATTTCTTGCAGTAAAGGCCTTCTCAGTAGGCACCCAACCAGCAGTTCCTTTCCGCTAAAAAATTAGGACAAAATAAGAGCGAGAACAATTCCTGCCCCTTTTCTGCTACAGCAATTGGATATAATGTAAACTTCCCTTCAGGAGTCCCTGATCCCATTTTAAAAGAAAAAAAAGTATGCATGCAAAGAGCAGGCAGTTAATATAATGGGAGACAACAGTTAACCTGAAGACATTACAAAGAACTTTTAATAGAGATAACATAACAATTTTTAATTTATGTTCCATTAAAATGTTGCGTTCAAACCTCTGAGATGTCACGGGCATCAGGAAACCCCTTACGATGAATGAAAAAGTGATGAACTCCAGAGGCTCAAAGTACCTAATTTCAAACCGATTTTGTGAATTTATAAAGCTTGTTGTGGAATTCAGATAGTAAGATTCCAGAATTGTCAGTCTGTGTGTCACTCTGAAGCCTAGAATGTCTGTTGAGTCACTGTAAAGCAATGAAAAGAGCTACAAGCAGAGTAGAGAGCTCTTTTTGTTTATAATATCACCAGGTTCAGTGATCAGTGGGATTTGCAATCTGTTACTGTCCAATTTTTAATTTCTCAGCCATTTGTAGCTTTTTTGTACTTTACAAATTATACCTCCATGACAGCATGTTATGTTAGTAAATGGTAAAATACTTGACCTAAGGAAATTCACATGGTAGTTTCCTGTGTCACGTATGAAACAGTAAAAGAAAGTCATTACAAAGTGACTACTTAAAGTGGTAAATGGCATCCTTTGTGTGAGGTTTTTTTTAAATGTACAAAGAGCTATTGTTCAGTTCTTGGAATGAAAGGTACAGCTCTTTTACATATATTTGTTGGGAATGTCCCAAAGCAGAATAATATTGGTCAAGCATTTTAAACCTTGTTATGGATGTAATAAATAATCAGAGGATCCACTTGTGCTTTTGGATTGCTTGTATGAAAAGACTTTCCTGCTCCATAATCAAAGTTTTTTGGGTTTTTTTGATAGCATCAAAGTCTGGACTGTCACAGTTCAGGGAAACGGCACCCGATTTCCCTCTCATGAGCCACCAAGGGCACCCATTCTTCAGCTTCAAGTTCCCCAGCTATCACCTCTCTCCTTCCTGGCTGACGTATTTGCAGACAGCACAGTTCCCTGCCTACCCTGTGATATCCCCAAAAGGCAGACTGCCTCAGTAGGCCTGCTTTGCCTTCTCTTCAGAGACTGTAAACAGTGTAATTACCAGAGTTAAATTACCACACAGCTCTTTCTGAGCGAGCATATTTATTCTTAGGGTAAAAGCATTACAAAGAAAACATATGAAAACAATAAAAGAACCTACACTCATGCTTATAAATTTACCAGAGATTACTCCAACTCCGCCAAGGGCTCTGGCTGGTGAACAGTCCTTCAAATCCCACACAGGCATTTTCCTCCAGTTAGCAGTCCATGACTCTTTTTTTGCTTAGAACAAGAAACCCCGTGAATCTGATATTTACTCCTTTATGTCATTTGGGCCTTTTGATCCTGGGAATAGGTAATTCGTAGACAAAGGTCCCTTACCCAAGGTAAGGCTTGAAAAAATCAGGTCTAGAAGTGGGCATTTGCTTTCCCCTCCTCCCAAGTATTTCCTAGGAAATGTGCTTAACTAAAAGTTCATTCTTGTCTTAGCCCATCATTTAAAATAGCTCTTTGAAAATCATAACACTTCCCAAGGTTTACATTCGTTGTGTCCTGAAGGTTTACATTAGTTGTATGCCAAGATGCATACAATAACACATAAAGATTTGCATTTTTAATATGATTAGCTCCTAAGATACTTCAACTTAATTCAGTAAGGTTTGTCTAAGATATTGCAGAAAATTCCCATACCTGTCACATAGTTTAGCAGAATTTTGGAAGATGAGGAAGCCTTTTGGTTATATGTCATGGTTCAGAAGAGTATGGAATGTTCTTAGACTAGAAAAGCTCACAAATGAGCTGAGATGGAGGGTAAGAGTTTCTTACAGATCTGATTTCTGATTCTAAAATAACAAAGAATAAATTAACAGAAGCAAAGACCTGGGAAATACAGAAATATTTTCATGTAAAACATTTACAATCTCTAGTGTCTGCTCTGGCAACATAAAAAATTCATAGAAATGATGGCTGTGAAACTACTTTTCATGTGTTAGCCCCACCACCAAAAATTGCTACCGTGGTATATTCTAATTTGAAATGCAAAAATGATTTTTTTTCTTTGTATATGCTTAAAATCTGTAAAATATAAATAAAAAACTTTAAACAAAAACAACAGGCTTGTAAAATTGCCACAAACATTTACCAGACCAGTAAAAAAAAAAAAAGGACTGCGCTGCTCTTTACTGTGACTGATGATATTAAAAAAATATTTTATTCTACTCTTTTTTTTAAGCAGCTCTGGTCAAGTATTTGTTATAAAATTAAATTATTATAGGGAGAGCTGCTAATGAGCTTTATATTCAGGTTAACACTTTCTGTTATATGTAATAAAAGTTTGAAATGTCAAGAAAGGTAAGGGGCCAGAATCACAGCTCTGCTGGGCTCACTTTACACTGGTCTGCAATATGTAAACTTGCTGGCTGTGGGCAGTGGAGGATTCCCCCATGGGTAGGGTAAATCATCTGGTAGCACAGGACCCCTCAGGCAGCAGTTTATATACCACCAACTCCGCAGATATAGGGGCAATGGCTGGGATATTCCTCATCCATGTGCTTTTCTGGCTGCTGGAATGGCTCTATTTTATTTCAGAAACTGGGACAATGCCTGAAGGCCCTGGGATTAGTGGAGTACGCAGGTGGTTTAAATCTTATCTTTGCTTTCCCTGCTTTCCCTCCCTGTTTAGCTGAGCACAGCTTGACTGCACCAGTGAATCTGCCTCTGGAAAATAATAGACATATGCAAAAGGAGGTAGCTACCTATTTGCAAATATTACAAATGCAGTATTGAAAATGCAGCCATGAAGCAAGCAATATCAAATTCAGACTATCCATGGTATCAAATCCTGTGGGCAAGTCACACAAAATGCAAATAATAATAAGGTAAAATAAAAATCATTGCCTGCCCTGATTTCTGCACAAACTCTGCAGCACTTGAATTAAAGATGTGACTGATGCAGGTGGGAGGTGTTAGGCAACATACTTTCTACACAGCAAGCACTCATTAAAGTAGAGCAGGATATACCAATTTTATTCCTTGTCTGGAGGTATTCTGGCAGCATAGGATATTGAGAGGAGTCTTCTGCCACCCTGGGGTCCAGTCCACGCTGCCAAAGAGAAGTGCCCCACCAGGATCTGTGGGTCTGTGTGTGTCATTCCAGGCAACATTCCTTGCCCTTTCCCTTTCTTTTTGTGGCTATAGCCTACATCTAGTGACAACTCAAGATGCCTGGTTGAAGGAGGGGCAATTTACACAGCCTTCAGTTTGCACACTTCCTGACATGCTTCCAGATCGCTCTGCGCTTTGCTTGGAGACATAGGATATGGCCTTTAGTATTGAGGAGCGACAAAAAGCTGTTACCTTTTCTGCATCAGTTTCCTGCTTCCCTCCATGCTATGCTTTCGTCATTAGATCCAGCCAGGGCTGTGTAAAGCATGCATAAGGGCTCAGTGCTCCCTGCAGAGTCCTAAAATGAAGCCCACAGCCACCTTCTCCCTGTAACTGCAGGATAAGAACAAATGTGATTAATAGCAAATTTTTGTGGCTGATAACCTCAGTTAAGCAGCTTCTGTTCCTCTAGCAGAGAAGGCAGGAGCACAAGCATATATGATAGCTGTGTGAAATTATTACTGATAAAGTTTTATAACTAGGTATGTAACTTAAGTGTGGGGCGACAGCTCCTGGCACATTACTCATATGGCTCTGGAAGTTGCATAAGATGAGCACCGCTGGGTTAGGCCCACTGACTAGTATGACCCACTCTTTGTTAGGAGTGTTAAGACTTCACAGAGTTTGCATACTTTGCCGTAAGCATGTACCTGGGGCCATGCTTTTTAAATGCATGCCTGTCATTTTCCACACTGTGAGGGTGAAGGAATGTTCAGTTACATATTGGTGCTAGAAGTAGTGAAATGGCTATAAATTTGCCACATCATAGAATCATGTATTGTAGTATTAAGAGTAAATAGCCCAGCGACATAGGAGTGGTCAGGAAAAGCATGTGGTGTCATAGAATAACAAACGTACCATGTCAAAACTAGTAATTTAGTGGTGTGCAAATTACAGATGTCCTCTGTTGCTTCTTGTAGGACATGTATATTTCATATTAGAGCGAGGAATAACTGTTTTGGCTGACTCCATTTTTTTTTCTTTCTCATCCCTGAGTATATGTGTGTGTGGAAAAACTTAAAATGGCATTGGTTATGCTAGAAAATGTACTTAAGTGTAGAGTGCTTGGCATGGCTGCCCGCTTGACTGCTATAAATTGTTCATGATATGTCTTTTCTTGTATGCATCAACTGCAGTTCTTGCTGCAGAGATGCATGTGATCTGCCTTCTCTCCTGAGAGATGGTAAAATGCTTCAGTTTACTTAGGTTACTGCAGTACAATTTATTTTCTTAGACTAAGATTCATATTTCATAACATAAGGACTGAACTATTTAGTGTTGTAAGTAATGGAGGGTATGCTCTGTATCAGGGAGATAAAATGTATCTGTTCTCTGTGATGTGTGGTGGAAATAGATCAATGCACATTCACACCATCCCCCACTGAAACTGACATTAATTATGACAAGCTAGTAAAAACAAGGACTTTCACAGTTAAAGATCAGCTTTGACGCACACACACAAAGGACACAGTGAAGTAGCTGATAAGTTGAGCTGGTTGAACTATTTATTATGTATATTTGTTATGAATTTAGTCTCTTTTTGGCTAGCAAATTTTTCATGGACCAATCCTGATCTTTTCAAATATATTCATTAACGTTTGCTGAACAATTTGGACAAGTGATTATCAGATGATGGGTTCTTTGAATTGCTTGCTTTGACATTTATTAATTATTTGTGTGGTTAAGCTGGTTACCTCAATCACAGCTGCTCTTTGAAGCTCCAGCACTGTCTTTTCCCCTGTCCTCAGTTTCTTGGGTTTCCTGTAGGTGTGACTGGGTGTGGTGGAGTGTCTTTGTGAGTGTGAGGGGTATGTGGGAAGGGGAAAGAGTACATGTGGCTTGCTGGTTCTGTGTATGGATGGCCAGCCTTCACATACATACATGCAGGGCAGTGAGAAGGATCTAACTCCATGTTTGGGGTCCCCTGGGCTGCTACTCACTGGGCTATGGCTGGCTTTCAGTGTCCCTGATCTGGAGGTGTGGCTCTCCCTAACACCACAACCTCTGCTCCTCTCTCAGCAGCTTTCATTTATTGTGCACCTAGAAGGCCTGGGCCAGACTCTCCAATCCCAGTTAAGTAAGAGAGAGCATTGGAAGAAGATGAGAAGGAATAGGTTTGACTTGGGTTACAGGGAAGGAGAAGGAATGGGTTTGGATGTACATACAGAAACACATACACAACATCCTTCAGATGTCTCGTCATGGTAGAACTATGAGGACTGCACAGACAGTATTGCTTATGTAAGCGGGGGAATAGTCCCGCTATTGTGGGGAACTTTCCTGGCTTCTGCACTACCCCAGTGAAGTGGGCTAATGAAAGGATCTGAGTCCTCGCTCCCACTTCCTTTACCCAGTGGCCTCCCTGTCCTTGAGGACTCCCCTTCCACTCTCCTGTCTGGCAGAGTCCTCGTAATCCCAACAAGGCTGGGCCCAGGATTCCTGGGAGGCTCGACCCCCAACCCTGCTGTGGTCACCTAGGACAGGGGCTAGGGTGTCCCCACTCCGGGGTACTCTCTCTGCACTGGGCACGTCTCTGACCCACTGACCATTACATACAAGTTAAAGCAAATGCAAGTTATTTAATCAACAATTAATTTAAAAAAGAATAAGGAAAAATGAGAAAGGTTAAAGGAAACACATCAACCCGCTCTGTGGCAGGGAACATCACAAACAGTGTCTCTGGAATGTCAGGGCAGTTCACAGTCTGTTCCTTATAAGTCCCAGGCCGCCTTCTCAGGCCCTGGCTTTGCTGCAGGGATGCTGTGAGTTGGACACTTGCTCTGGTGGTGGCCACACACTCTCAGGCTCTAAGTGGTAGGACCCTTCTTCCCAGTGTCGCCCCCACCCTGCCGGGGTTACAATCCAAGCCTGGCCTGCAGAGCCTCTTGGCTGAGGCGTCTCCCTGTGCTGGGCCCGCTGCCCAGGGTCCCCCTCACTCTCCCCAGCTGCTCACTGCACCCAGCTCCAGCCCCAGCTCCACCACTCTGTCTCAGCGCTGCTGCTGCTCTGCCTCCAGCTCCCTGGGCTGCTTCTTTGGCCCCTCTGCCTCTGGTTGCTACAGCTCTGCTCCCAGGACAGGTCTGCTCTGCAGGCTGCTTCTGTGACTGCTCCCAGCACTGACCTGCTTCCTGGGCTGCTTTTCTGGCCCCTCTGACTCTGGTTGCTGCAGCTCTGCTCCCAGGACAGGTCTGCTCTCTCTGGGCTGTGCCTCTGGCTTTGGGGCTGCAGCTCTGCTCCCAGGACAGGGTCTGATCTCTCTGGATCTGGCACAGCTCTGATCCCCAGCTCAGCTTGGGTCCCTGCTTTCTCCTTAGCTCGGCCCCACTCTGTCTGACCCAGGCAAATCCAGCTCTCACGGAGGATGGGACCTCCCTGGCCTCCTGACTCCCTGATTAGCCTGCCCACCCTGTCATTCAGGCTGACCTGGAGCATTGGCCTCTCCCCATTGTTCCTGGGGACTATCAGTTTCAGGGTCCTGATTCCCCATCGACCATTCCCCTTTTAGTACTGGGAGCTAGCCAACCAGAACACCCCCACTGAGCATTAGTAAGGGGGCAACAGTCCCCTTACACTCAGGCTGCTTGAGCCTATGATTCCACTCCTCGCAGGATGCGGGGCAGCTCAGACCTCTCAGGGTTTGGCTCAATACAAGATCATTTCATATTTTGGTCGGCATAGTTTTACTTTGCATAAGTGATCATTTCCGTAATAAACGTCCATATGAAAATATGTAATAGCTGTTATACACAATTTTTTTTAATCTACAGAAGATTGTAGAAACATATTGGGCTTCATTGTGCACTAATCACCTGTCAAATTTTGTTTTACACAAATTTCGTGTATGAGCAATGGAGTGCTGAAGAGTATCTGAAACTACCTTATAAAATAATTTCAAACGTTACTGTGCATTAAGGGTGTCTTCTCTCTAAGGCTTAGTGCAGTATTGTTCTCCTTTGCTCTTTATATTTGTCAGTTGCAGTTCATTACTGGCCTTAGGATCCAAAGCCCTTAACAATTATAAAACCCACAGTTCAAGCCACAGGGTCTCATCCAGCCAAAATTACACATAAACAACTTTTGAAGAAATCGTAAAAGTCAGTTTCATTCTACAAATTACCTTCATTCCTCTGGCTTCTGAATTTGAAGCAGTAGGGCTTTAAAATGTAGATCTCCTTCCAGGTTTCGGAGCAGGAATTCCTTTTGTATATTCATGTGGGCTTTGCCTGTCAAATACTCTTGGAGGGTCACAAGCAAGGTATTTTACCAGTCCTGATAGGGGTCAAGTTTCCATTAGCATTAAGCCACTGGGTCCTTTCATTAGTTTGCAGAGGATATCAGGGAGAGCTTGCAGGTCTTACTCTCCCTTTCAAGGGTAGTCCCTTATTCTGTTTTTCTCTAAACCTTCAAAAACGGATTGGTGCTTTCTGCAATGTCCTGTTCTTTCTCCACTATAGTGGTGTAATATGTCCAAACTTCCAGAAAATTTAAGAGGAGTTACTTGCATTCCTTTAGTGTTCCAAAGGTATCGAGGGAAAAGTCCAAACCATTCTATCCTCAACTTGAAAAATAAGTTTACAAGTCCAAAACATTTTCATGCAGAGTTGGCTAGGACAGGTGATTCTAGCAGTCTATTCTAGCAACTTCCTCACCTACATGGACCAACAAATAGGAACTTCCATGTGTCTATAGATCTTGTGCCACCTGAAGTTCTTGAAATGTATTTGCAGTTTATTTATTCTATTATGTTATTACTTGTCTCTAGGTCCGGCCAGTCCTCCTTGAAGTCTTTCCCTGACTATGACGATTGATGATGTTTGATTGAAGGTGTCCTAAAGGGAAAGAAGGTGTCGGTTTTTGCTCTGTTTATATGATTGGTTCCTACTAGTTCCCTCTCAAGATATGGCCCTCTTACGTTCCAATATCTAGCGCAAAAATTCATTATTTTCTCACTTGGATTATCTTATATACCATCTTTGAGTAGTATTTGATATCTCCGCATGAAAGGCTGACGTTCCCTTCCAAAGATGGGGATCTACATCATTAATCAATTTAGCTGTTTCTCTCCACTCGCAGCTGCGTGCCAAAGGGATTCTGTTGAATTTTTTGTTTGAAAAATGATCACTCCGGGCCATCTCAGACATTGCTGATTCTCATCATATTGGAAAACTTTCTGTTACCCACACAACACCTCTAATGAACCAGAGTACCACAGACTTCTCTGAGGTGATCTTTGGACACTCAGACATATTATATTTGGCTTAAATAGAGACATAAGGGCTTGATATCCACTCATGAGGAAAATCTCTGAGAAAGTGGTAGTGGAGCCTACTAGCAACATCCTACTGCTGCCAGTGCTAATTTTCAAATCAGGCTAGGGAATGGGACAGAAATGGTGACGATGATAGGTTACCGCCTTCTATAAGGATATCCATCACAATAGTAAAAATGCTATATGAGTTAAGTGGTATTATTTATTATTGACCTCTCAGCAGTTTTCAAGCCATTGATCATTTGGTGCTGCTGGCTTGTAGGTATAGGGAGAACATTTTTTAGATGGCTTCTCTCACAAGTACTAAATTCATTACATTTTTGGAATCCTACTGAGTGGAGGAAATTCACTATATAGTTTAAAATCCCTCTTCTGTTCAAGATCAGGTCTTCTGGGCTAAGGTCCTCATTAGAGGAACTTTGTAAAATAATAGTTTATTTGTATGCCTAAGACTTTGCCAGAAATTGTAGGTTAGACATCTTTGCTTCTGCCATGTTTGGTTGCTGCAGTATAGATTATGACTTTATAAACACCGTCTCCTTTTTGGGTGATCAGATGATGAGGTCCCACCAGTTCCAAGTTCTTAGTGGGAAAGAATGCGGAAAGAAGAATGTATTAACTGTTAATGGTTATTCTGTATCTCAACTGATCCACCCTAAGGATTGTACTACAGGCTTTGTTCAGTTACATTAAAATCATTTTTAAATTGCACTTTCATTTGCCTGTTCGTTAGTCTTGCTGTCATGGGAACTTGTTCTCTGGAAATAAGACTATAAATGGAGAAGAGGGAAGCATCTAGAAATTAAAACCTTCCAAGGATAGATAAGAGTGCCTGATCTGGAATGTAGGAACATCACTACCAGGTAGCAAACTCTACTACTCTACATTATCATTTTCATATCAATACATAAGGTATAGACAAATACAAAGCATGTTTATACTAATTGTATAATGCCAGAAGCAAGGTATTATGGACACATCCACATTAAGGGGGGTACTAAGTATATTCTAGGCAGGTGATTATACCTTTGCCAAACGTATTTGTTTAACTTAAAATTTTCTAACATCTCTTCCTTGTGTTGTTTTGGGTTTTTTAAAGTTTCAGTAAAAGCAGTCCAGCCATCTCCATGAATGAAGTTAGGGAAAAACAAGGCAATTTGGCCAAATAAAAAAATGTTTCTTTGAACCATTTTCGTACTTTGGAATAGGTACTTGAAATTTGGCAGAAAGAAGGCTGTGGGGTGAAGTAGGTGCTTTGTGCTGTCCTTGTTAAATCTGTTGGCTATCAAGTAGTGGAGGTCCACAGAGCTTCAGCAATGTAGCAGCCATAGAAGGTAACTTATTTACTGGTGAACGCTGCATTAAACTTTCTTTAAACATACATTTGCTTGATTTACTACTTATGCAAAATATTTTTACGACGTGTGAAGATGGACACATTTAAATCTGAGCAGTCCTTGTCAGTATCAATCCCTCTCTTTTCTTTAAACAATAAAAGCACAAAGAAAGGAAATACAATAAAAAATGAAATCTTTATTTTTTGGCTCGATTATAACGTAGTTTACGTTCTTTACGGTAACAGCAATTTCCTGCATGCAGTCCACCAACACATTACAAGTCAAAAGCTTTAGGAAAAGAGTCTACCTTTAACTTTAGCTTGTGTATGAAACACAAAATGTCCTGATCTTGATTATACAAGTGTGCCATTGTATTCCCGGAAAATATTGTGGGTCCCTTATTGTGTTTAGAAGAGCTCTAGTGCAGCATGAATCAAAAAGATGAAGTATAATCTATGTAAACAAACACTGGAAAAATAGCAAGGATCCCATGAACAATAAGACTCTCTCAAAACTTCTGGTGCAAGCAGTGCTAGAAATTCAAACATCCCCCCTCCACTTCCACTCACCAGCTATAACTATTTGGAAGCAAATAAACTTGGTTTCCAGCTTTACACAAAATATTTCACATTGAAATGTTTTCAAATATAATATGAATACTCACTATTTTCTTTATTTCTTTCATTGTGAAGTTCTCCATTGAAATTTACCATGGATAGAAAATAAACAAGGGACTATGGAAAATAACTTAAGAAACAATTACTTGAACCTGATGACAGTTTTCTTATGTACAAAAATTCTGCCAAGTAATATGGTTTATTTTTACATTATTTATATATGCTAACCACATTTTCAACAGGTTAAACAGTTTGTAGTAGGCCCTATACAGTCTGGCTTTACACCAAATAGTAACCATTTAAAATGCAAAACTAAAGAAGCTGGTAAATAGCTGCAAACTATTGCTTAATGATATGAAGGAATGAGGTCTGTTTGAACAATTTAATTCACTTTACCACTGACATATGGCTTCCTACAGTGAAGAACTCTGAACAGTAGACGGAGCAAAATACAGCAGCAAAGGCAATATTAACATGCATCAGTGATCCCCTCCAAACTATCTATAATGGTACAGAATACAATAGATTACCTGTTGAAAGTTTGCAAACTAAATATACTGTGGCACTTATATGATACAAAGTACTGTGTCATGACCACTTATTTGTATGCTCAAATATGCACAACTGTGTAAAATAAGTATTTACATAACAGAGGGCATTTTATTGACCTATTAGATGTCAGCCTTACTGAGAGAAGAAGATACAAAAACAATCCGTCAGGATAAAGTAGAACTTCTAAACAAGTGACTTGTTTTGGTGAAGTCACTTTTCAAGGGCAGATTCCATACAATATTTTTTTCTGTGGAACATTTAACAAAAACAAGGACTATGTGACTGGAATTTGGGATGAAGTTTGCACTTGCTGATATTTAATGACTTGGATTAAAATAATCCATTTCTAAATTCTTGTAAATTACAGGAGACTTTGCAGGCACATAAAGATTTGTCTGGATGCGACAACACAAATAGTTAAAACACCTCAAATTTTAGAGCCACCCTGAAATGTGGAAGTAATTAAAACTCTGTTGTTTTGTGTGATGTCATTTTTTCCCATGCATGATTTATAAGTGCAGCATGCCTTTATGCGAATCACTTCTGTCTGTACATTATAGAGAATTAGAGAGCAGAACACCTGGTCCTCAAACCCTCTTCCCCCAACATAAAACCCATTTACAAAAATAGTCACATATAATAGTAAACAACCTGTGAATTAAAAAACAATAAATTCACGAAAACCAATTTTGTAAAAATATGGCAAATGTGGCAGTTGAATTACAAACAGTGGATACAGTTACTGTACTAAATATTTTGTGGTATGTTAAAACCCACAAAAATTATAGCTTTGCACGCCTTTCATGGTCCCTACAGACTGTAGCCACTGTGTGTCTCCTCTTCAGCAGTGTCAGCTGTAGTGAAAACAGTAACCTCTTGTCAAGGTTGTTACCCTGTTTTACAAAGTCACAGGTTGATGACGAGGGATCACTGTCTTGTTATAGGCACTGACCTTGAGTATATATACACATATAATATATATATGTATGTATGTAAAAACTGTCAGTTTGGCATAAACCTCCTACAGGAGTCCTGTTGACACAAATACATCTTTCAAAGGCTGTAAACAATTTGTCACAGAAACAGCATTCTTAATTTTTTTATTTACTTTGCCTAACATTTTTACTTTTATAGTCTTTTTCTACTTTATCTTTTTCATATTTCTCTTTGTCTGGCTTTGTAACACTATCATAGGAAGGTGGAGAGGTTGTAGAGGAGCTCTCATATGTTTTTTCTGGAGTGGAGTTTTCATTGAGTTTATCAGTAATCATATCTTTGACAGGTAGGCCATCCCCTTTGGTTTTATCTTTGTTATACACACAGGAGACTTTTTTAACTTTTTGCTTTAAAATATAACATCTGTAAGCACGCTGAATAACAGTAGCAGAAACCTCCTCTTGTTTTCTTTTTAATGTAGTTGTAATTGGCTCATAGGAGACTTTAGAAGGATTGGCTGCCATAAACCGGTCTTCCATTTGTATTCGAAGTGCATCCATCTCATCACTTTCTCCCAAAACACGCTTTGTAAAAGCAAACAAGATGTCAAGACAGTGAATTCTGTCACCACTTACCATGGGCAGATCCATTGCAATAAGCTGAACTTTGTTTGGTTTTGCTATAAGAAGAGGAGGATCCAGTGAAGCTGCAAAATCAGATAGTTTACTGTATTCTATAAACTGGGTTGCATCTGGATCAAACTTTTCCCAAACCTCATAGAACATCTCAAAGTCATCCTCACTCAAGGGCTCGGCACTTTCTTCTGTAGCAACACTGAAGTTCTCCAAAATAACAGCAATATACATGTTTACTACAACTAGAAATGAGATGATAATATAACTGACAAAAAAGAAAATCCCAACTGAAGGGTTACCACAGTCTCCTTTAACAGAGCTTCCTGGGTGATCTTTGTAAGGGTCACAGTCTGGTTCTCCACTGTTCAGAATTGGTGCTAACAAACCATCCCAACCAGCTGATGTGGTAATTTGAAATAGGCAGATCATGCTGTTGCCAAAAGTTTCAAAGTTGAACATGTCATCAATCCCAGCTTCCCTCTTAACGTAGGCAAAGTTGGACATTCCAAATATAGCATAGATAAACATGACCAGGAAAAGCAGGAGACCAATGTTAAACAAAGCAGGAAGAGACATCATCAAAGCAAAAAGCAAAGTACGGATCCCTTTAGCTCCCTTAATGAGACGCAGGATTCGACCAATTCTGGCGAGTCGGATAACTCTGAACAAGGTAGGGGACACAAAATATTTTTCAATCACCTTAGCTAGAAACATACCTGTTAAAACAAAAAATTCACATTGTAAAGTAAATAATACAATAGCAGCTTTTAAAGTAGATTAACTCATTATTTGTGGAAATATTTATTGCTGTCTCAGAAAAAATCAGAACAATAAGTTCTTTATTTTAAATGCTGAAAGTTAACATCTTCTTTCCAGTGAAGACTGATAATAGCATTAGTGTCACATGAACTGTTTTATTTAATTGTGAAAACGTTACATTGGAGGCTGCGACACTGTGGTTTCCTTCTGTACAGATTATACCAAAGTAAAGATACCCCGCAGGAAAAGGGAAATGAGTGAGAGAAAGAGGGTTGCTTCCAGCAAAGGTAGCTTGCTCCCATCTAGATTTTGCATCTACTCATCAGGAAGCCTAGAAACTGGAATTTCTCTCTGAGTGCATTAGTTCTTGCAACTCAGTCTCCTACAAGCCTTTTATATCAAACAGTAATAATTAGATGAAAAGTAGGGTAAGCTCATGCAAGTTGTTGGAATCTGTACCTCAGGCTCTGCAGAGTGCTCAACAAAGCCTTTATGGGTATGTCTAAGCTGCAATTATTCACCCACTGCTGGCCCGTGCCAGCTGACTCAGGCTAGGGGGCTATCTAATTGCGGTGTAGATGTTTGGGCTCAGGCTGCAGCCTGGACTGTAGGATTCTGTTAGGTGAGAAGGTCCTAGAACTTGGGCGGGAGCCTGAGCCCAAATGTCTACACCACAATTAAACAACCCCTTTAGCCCAAGCCCTCTGAGCCTAGGTCAGCTGGTACAGGTCATCTCCGGGTTTTTCACTGCAGGGAAGACATACCCTATGAGGTCTGTTAGAAAATCTGCAAAAACAATTCCACAACACCTTGAAGTGTCGTGAACTCTCACAAATTGCACTATTGAGATTCACTGCCTTTTAGCTAACTGAACTCTAAATATTTAGCCTACATGATGATTTAAAAAATCCCTCCTTGCTCACATACTCCTCAGTTTTGCTCATGAATGCAGATTCTGACATTTCAAATTACAATAAACCAAATCAGATTGGAAAAAATACTCTTGTATGCATCATTTTATGTACATTGTACTATAAAAATGAAAAATGAAGAATTGCTATCTAAATTTGATTGTAGGCCATGTAGCAAATTACAAAGCCATATGTAAAGCATCATAAAATCATTAAAGGAAATGTTCACTTTCTGTTCACATACCCCCCTCATGAAAGTGAATTGTTCTTACCCACGATGGAAAGAATGACAACCACAAAATCAAAAATGTTCCAGCCTATGGTGAAGTAGTAATAACGGAGTGAAATCAATTTCAGGACACATTCTCCAGTGAAAAGGACAATGAATACCAGGTTTATCCTGTGTAAAATAGTTTCCATTTCATCACTCTGGTCATCTGTTTCTATCATCATGGTGACCATGTTAAGGCAGATAAGAATCATGATGCTGATGTCAAATACTTGTTTTGTTACAAAATCAAAGACCATGCCTTGGAATTTGTTCTGTAAAAACAAAAACAAATACTATTTATAGTTTGAAAATATGTTTTTCTTTACAAATTGCAAATCTGGGGAAAGCAATTCTCTGTAGCTTGGCAGGAATTAGCTCTGTAGAACAGGAGTGGGTAAACTGATCCACCTTCAGAACCCAGAGGGTAACTTATCCTTTCCCCCTCTTCTGACTTGTGGATGAACAAGTTGTCAGAGGTGAGCAAGAAGGGAATCACTATTGGCTGGAGGGGTGATGACGATGTGAGGAATAAAGAGTAGTCAAGTCAAAGGCCACCTTTTTCATCAGTCTGCTCCAGGAACAGGAAATGTTATCTCCCAGCCTCTGTTCTGCATAACTGCCCTTCACTGATTGTACTCACTGACTTAGTTGGATGGTTAAGGTTATATCCCTTACTTACTGGTTCCATCACCCAGTGTTATGCATTACTTAGTTTGATGACTATATACATCCTTCCAGTTCGACTATTATTTAATTTGCTATCGTGGATAGCTTCTGCTATAAGTATTCCGGTGGCACCTTAAAGACTAACAGATTTATTTGGGCATAAGCTTTCATGGGTAAAAAACCACTTCTTTTACCCACAAAACCTTATGCCCAAATAAATCTGTTAGTCTTTAAGGTGCCACTGGACTCCTTGTTGTTTTTGTGGATACACACTAACATGGCTACCCCCGATGCTTGCAGTAAGTATTATTTTCCAAAAGTTGTAGGGGTTCAGTGGAACAGTTAATCAAGCAATACAGTATCTGGCTCATGACGTCAAGTAGCTCACATAAAGATTTAGCCTCATGGAAATTGAACCTCTATGAACACAGTTTCATCTCTTCCCACACTCCCTGACAGGCCCTCCTTAGTTGTCTTTGAGATCCGAGGTGACTAGGATCTGCTCCCCTCTGTATTTGTCTTCAAAGCCCACCAAGTTGCCACTATCACTCTCCCTGATTGCAGGTCTTTATGGAACTCCCAGTAAGGGCCAGTGCATCCCCATTTCCTGCAAAGGTCTTCTGGAGTGAGAAGACCAGGAAGTCAAGGTTAGGAAAGATCCCCTCTCCCTCCAGGATAGCAATAAGCAGCCAGAATTGACTGCAGCTGCCCTGGGACTCAGCTCAGTTATGTAGTGCATCATGAAACTTAGCCCAGGTATCTAGGGAATCCCCCATTTCATATGTCCAATGTATATGTTCTTAAAGAAAATATGAGAACAGCCCAAGTTATTCAAATAAGCTAACTCTAAAAAAAAAAAAAAATAGGGGCAAGGAGAAAATTCTACCTCTTTAATGAAAATAATAGAAAAAACTGGTTCCCTCTACCAAATATATATGGTACTTAAAGCTGTAACCCCCACTTGGAGTTTGCCAGCTCCCAAAACATGTCCAGAGAATAGACTAGCTTTAGTTTCGAGCTTGAGAGCTGTAAGACTCAGAGAGAGAAGCAGAACAGCTCACAGGGTGACTGATTAACTCCCTCTCCCCACAAAGGGAGAACTTTGTGAAAGTTGCATGGATCAGGCCATTCAAGCTCTGTGGAGACCAGTGTCCAGAGTGGCAGAGATCCGACCCGCTACTGGCTACCGAGAGCCAGCCAACACCAGGAAGCCAGTGAGGCTGGTAGCAGCCAGGAGAAGACTGCTCCACCCAAGGGTGAAGTAAGGGGCCCTTTTTTGTTTAAGCTGGCTAACATTCACAGCACTGCAGCACTCATCTCTGGACTCCTCCTCAGCATACCATATATATGGGGAGTGCTAGAGAGGGAGCTGGGGATGGGAAGAGTTGTGAGTGTTGCAAGGTAGGAAACTAGTTGATTTGTTAATGTTTAGTACTTACTAGTTAACCCTAATCCTTTCGTCCCTTGTTCTTATTTTCCTGTTTCCAGTAAAGTCCCGCTTTGTTACACTGTTATTTTTGGGTGTGTCGTTCCTTTGCTGAACTTTCAGTTGTTATATATTGTTTCTTGTGCATTGGGATTTATACTCCTTGTCTGTTAGTAGCATTATTCATTTTCCCAAGGGACTGCACCCCTTGTGTCTCAGACACAATGTGGCGTCACCTTGGGTGGAGGCACTAGGTGTCAGAAAAAGAACCCAGGACCCAACCCATGTGAGGAGAGGGGAGAAGCCACTCCCAAGGAGCAAGCAACAGGGCGAAGGCTTGGGCCACAACTTGTGGGAGGGGCTATGAAACCTTAAAACCATGTTTTAAAATGGGTATTTAATGCAGGAGGCATGAAAATAAAGGGACTCTTACCACTGGCCTAGGTATAGGTTTTTGTGGTTTCTTGGACCCCAGTTTTTTCATTGCATTGTAGTATTTCTTCTGTTCTTCTGTCATAAATATATCTTGACCTCCAAAGTAAGCAAATGAGATCAAAACTGGTTACAACTATGTTTGCAGACATAACCTCTAACTATTGTATGTCACTATATAATTTAGTGATGGACATTTGAGTTTACATTTGATTTATATACTAAAAGGGCCATTTTCAGGTATCATATGAGTGTTATTGAACAGCTCTGTCAGCACAAAGTATATCCCAATGATTGCTTTCACTGGTAGTTGGAAGATTTCTCCAGTGTTTGCAAAACCACCTCTCCCTTCTCCCCCGTAACATAAGACCACCATAGCACTTTCTGCTCTGACCTGTTCCCAGTCCCTGACACTGAGCATGTGTCTGCAGGAAAGGGACATGGCTAGGGCATTTCTGTGCCCTCACAGTCTCTGACTGCTGGAATGATTCTTCAGGTGACAGGGAGCCAGGTATAAATTAGGGCATCTCCGAGGTTGTTCTAATTTGTGCCAAGCACTAGCCCAGGGATTCTTAAACTGGGGGTTGCGACCCCTCAGGGGGGTCATGAGGTTATTACATGGGGGGTCGTGAGCTGTCAGCCTCCACACCCAAGCCCCACTTCGCCTCCAGCATTTATAATATTAAATATAAAAAAGTGTTTTTAATTTATAAAGGGGGTCTCACTCAGAAGCTTGTGAAAGGGGTCACCAATACGAAATTTTGAGAATCACTGCACTAGCCTCTTCCTGGCTGACTCCAGGACTGTGGGGCTTAATGGTGGAACAAAACCATCTTTGAACCATACTCTGCCTCATTCCTGAACTGTTCCAGGCACAGCGTGGATGCAGATCACCGCTGGGATTATAGTTTAAGAAACAAGCAAAACGGAGTGATACTGAGGGGGACCTGTCACAGGAAGACATGAACAAAAAAAAAATCCAAACAAACTGAAGCCCCTATCCATTTTAAGGGTTTGTCTACATTAGGAGTGCTTTGCTTGTATAAGAATACAGAAAAGCTTCAAAAACAGACTCCAAGGAGAAACTGCTGAGCTTGAATTCATATGCAAACTAGATACCATTAACTTGGGTTTGAATAGAGACTGGGAGTGGCTGGATCATTATACATATTAAATCTACTTCCTTAAGTTAAAAGAAAAGGAGTACTTGTGGCACCTTAGAGACTAACCAATTTATTTGAGCATGAGCTTTCGTGAGCTACAGCTCACTTCATCAGATGTTATACCGTGGAAACTGCAGCAGACTTTATATACACACAGAGAATATGAAACAATACCTCCTCCCACCCCACTGTCCTGCTGGTAATAGCTTATCTAAAGTGATCAACAGGTGGGCCATTTCCAGCACAAATCCAGGTTTTCTCACCCTCCACCCCCCCACACAAATTCACTCTCCTGCTGGTGCTAGCCCATCCAAAGTGACAACTCTTTACATAATCAAGTCGGGCTATTTCCTGCATAGATCCAGGTTTTCTCACATCCCCCCCACCCCCATACACACACAAACTCACTCTCCTGCTGGTAATAGCTCATCTAAACTGACCACTCACCTTAGAGACCACTTAGATGGTCTCTAAGGTGCCACAAGTACTCCTGTTCTTTATACCAGCAAAGTGCTTCTAGTGTGATGCACCTATATCAGTAAAGCTGCACTTTATACTGGTATGGCAAAACTAGTGCCCTGGAGTGAAACAAGCTACTCCAGTAAAAGTGCAGTTTTGCTGGTGTAACTGAGTCTGTACAAAGGACTTCTGCCAGCAGAGCTTTGTTGGTTAGGGATCACACCTCTTCACATCCTCGACTGACATAGCTACATTTGTAGAAGTCTGTAGGCTAGACAAAGCCTAAGACTTTCAAGTCCTGTTATTTGTTTTTCACATTAGCCTCCATTTTGCAGGGACAAATGTTACCTTTCAAATATCTGACTATTTGATTTGTGGATGTTTTCAGCATTCTAACATTTGTGTTAGTTGATTATAGACACAATTAAATGGAAGTTCAGTGTTAAAGTTAGGCTGTCAGTGTCTACTAAACTGGAAATTTAAGCCTCAAGTCATGGCATTTGCCCCTTGAAGTGTCTGAAGAAGCTGCAGGTTGGTCTGCAGTTATTCTGAAGAGAAATGCTGACTGTTTAAAGATGTTCATTCACAGCTGAGTTTTGCCTTAGACTCACTTGGGAGTAGAATGGAAATGTTGTATCTCATTAACTGATTAGAGTGGCCGCAGCTGAAGCCAAAGGATTTTCACAGCAAACACAGACATTTAAGATGATACTCAGGCTGCTAGTTCCATCAGACACCTGAAGAATTACCATACTAACGATCCTAGGACCTCCAATTATTTTTAATTAAATTATTTTAAAATTACTTGAAAGTTCAACAGATTCAGAAAAAAAAAATTCCCATTATTTCTTACTTTTTTTTTACCTTTCCAATGAACTATAAATTAAAGGAGAATTAAATAGGGTTTACAAGTTCCTCCCATTTCCTATAATTGAACAGGTCAGAATCATATGGCTCATTACTAACGATCCTTAATAAGCTGTACTCCTGTGATTAGTCCTGTTGGAATTGATGGGACTTATTCTTATAAAGGCTTGTAGAACTGGATTTGTAATTGCTTCCTTGTTTTTTGTGTTTTATTTTGTGGGTATGTCTACACTGGAGCTGGAAGGTGTAATTTCCAGCCTGAGGAGACATAACCCACGCTAGCTCTGATAGACTTAGCACACTAAAAATAGAAGTGAAATTTCTGTGAACATATTTGTATTAAACAAGGGCTTATTGTTTCCTGCCTTCTCTTGACTTCTTGCAGTGAAGTCAAAGTGCTGAAAATTATGATGTTGCAGTCAGATCCACGACAGCAGATTTTTTCATTACAAAAATAGGATCAGGCAGAGGTGAATTTATTTAGATACTTGAAATAAATTGTGTGTCCATCATCTTTACACAGAATAAGTCACTGGTTCACTGTAAGGAATGTCTAGAATGGAAATAGACTTGGGGATTTGTAGCTTTTATTATACTGTCATAAATATAAAGGGAAGGGTAAACCCCTTTGAAATCCCTCCTGGCCAGGGAAAAGCTCCTCTCACCTGTAAAGGGTTAAGAAGCTAAAGGTAACCTCGCTGGCACCTGACCAAAATGACCAATGAGGAGACAAGATACTTTCAAAAGCTGGGAGGAGGGAGAGAAACAAAGGGTCTGTGTGTCTGTCTATATGCTGGTTTCTGCCGGGGATAGACCAGGAATGGAGTCTTAGAACTTTTAGTAAGTAATCTAGCTAGGTATGTGTTAATTATGATTTCTTTAAATGGCTGAGAAAATAATTGTGCTGAATAGAATAACTATTTCTGTCTGTGTATCTTTTTTGTAACTTAGGGTTTTGCCTAGAGGGATTCTCTATGTTTTTGAATCTAATTACCCTGTAAGATATCTACCATCCTGATTTTACAGGGGGGATTTCTTTATTTCTATTTACTTCTATTTTTTATTAAAAGTCTTCTTGTAAGAAAACTGAATGCTCTTTCATTGTTCTCAGATCCAAGGGTTTGGGTCTGTGGTCACCTATGCAAATTGGTGAGGCTTTTTATCCAACATTTCCCAGGAAAGGGGGGGTGCAAGTGTTGGGAGGATTGTTCATTGTTCTTAAGATCCAAGGGTCTGGGTCTGTTGTCACCTAGGCAAATTCGTGAGGCTTTTTACCAAACCTTGTCCAGGAAGTGGGGTGCAAGGTTTTGGGAAGTATTTTGGGGGGACAGATGTGTCCAAACAGCTCTTCCCCAGTAACCAGTATTAGTTTGGTGGTGGTAGCGGCCAATCCAAGGACAACGGATGGAATATTTTGTACCTTGGGGAAGTTTTGACCTAAGCTGGTAAAGATAAGCTTAGGAGGTTTTTCATGCAGGTCCCCACATCTGTACCCTAGAGTTCAGAGTGGGGGAGGAACCTTGACATATACCTTGTTCACTCTTAAAGCAGTAAATAAATACTTGAAATACTTATCTTCTTTTTTTGTTGATTGAAGTTGTCTATGATGACACCAATGAAAAGGTTCAAGGTGAAGAATGATCCGAAGATGATAAAGATGACAAAGTAAAGATACATGTACAGGTTGTCCTCATACTTAGGCTGATCTAGTAGCTATAAAACATCATACATTTACATATTATCTGCATGAAGACTAAGAATCAAAAATTTCATTTAATTCATAAAGCAGCAACTCATGGCAAGAGGAGATAGATAGATACAGATATACAACACAGAATACAAAGTGTACAGTGCTCACTTTATATTATTTTTATTACAAATATTTGCACTGTAAAAGAGATAAAATAGTATTTTTCAATTCACCTCATGCAAGTCCACTCAGTCCTACTTCTTGTTCAGCCAATCGCTAAGACAAACAAGTTTGGTTACATTTACGGGAGATAATGCTGCCCGCTTCTAATTTACAATGTCACATGAAAGTGAGAACAGGCATTCGCATGGCACGGTTGTAGCTGGTGTTGCAAGTCATTTACATGCCAGATATGCTAAACATTTGTATGCCCCTTCATGCTTCAACTTGTAGGCTCTAAAGTTTTACATTGTTTTGTTTTTGAGTGCAGTTATGTAAAAAAAATTTCTACATTTGTAATTGTACTTTCACGATAGAGATTTCTTTACAGTACTTGTATGAAGTGAATTGAAATTTACTATTTCTAACCCCCCCGGATACCTTCTCAGATGCTCCTCAACCCTGAAAAGTGATTTGCACCAAATAAGTTGGGCAACACACAGTGCCCAGCCTACACGAGCAATGAAGTGTGTGACCCTCTAATTATCAATTTTGAAAAAAGGTTGTGTATTCCTGTATATTCAATGTATGCATTTCCTGAATATCTCTTTTTTTTTTTAACCGTTCACACAGATGATTACCAAAGGCAGTGTTTAATCCATCACCATTTGGCATCTTTAAATTGAGGCTGGATGGTTTTCTAAAAAATGATCTAAACAGACTAATTCAACTACAAATTATCGGGCTTAATAGAAATAAGGAAGATTAATTCCCTTGACTGCAGAAATTGCTTTGTGAAATTCTATGGCCTATGTTATGTAGGAAATCTCATTAGTTGATTAAAATGGTCCATTTTGGCCTTATAATCAGTGAATCCATGTCGTTATTGTTCAATATTTTCAACACAATTCAATATAGCTATTAAAATTTCATTACATATGCGGAATGTCGGAATATATTCAACAGATATAAATGGTCTTAAAACTTACATCTCGTGAATCAACAGCTGCATACATAATATCCATCCATCCTTTAAATGTAGCCTGGAAATGGAACACAAGCTTTTATTTACCTGTAAAAATCCAGGCCCTACAAAATTATGAGAGCACATCTCTTAATAATCTTTTTTTAAAAACATAAATTCATACCAGCACTGTTCATATCACAATTAAAAACGTGCATATAATACAATTATATGTATTAGTCTCCTACCCTTTTTCATAAATAGTTATCAGACATTCTAAAAATGTTCCAATCATATGTATGCTACTACTTCATCCATTCTCCAGGCACCAAATGTGGCCCTTGATCTTTGCTAAGAAGCCTTAGTGATATCATTAGGAGTTTTTTTGTATGGAAAAAGTGGCAATTATTGACCATTTTAAGTAACAATATCGCGTAAAATGAGTATAACCAGGCAATACCATAAAATGTGATTTCTAATACTTCACTATTCATTTAATATACTGTATAGAGCTGTATTACAAATATTAATCCAATAGGAAAGTTATGAGTCTTTAGTACATTTGTCCTCCTTAAAACATTTTTAGAATGATCCTATTTACCTAATTAATGTTAGTGCGGTTTCCCTTGCATTAATTATTTGTAAATGACAATTGTACAGATTTTTTTAGTGGCAACCACTGTTTGTCCCAGCCATGTAGAAAGAAAGACAAGGCACAAGGGATGTGGTTTAACTAAGCCACACATTTATTAATGTAACTTATCTGGGTACTATCTGGCAAAAACTTATCCAGAGCAGGTCATCCTTCCTTCCATGATTTGCTCACCTGGTGGAGGGCTGCCATCAGGTCTCCACAACTAGTTCCTGCCCGATGCTGGGATCTTACCTCCCTCCATGTGTACAAGGATTAAGGGGCTACAGAAAAGGGGGTTCTCCTCTTGTTGAATCAGACATTAGGAGCTCCATCCCAATTCCCCAGCTTCTTTAGGGGAAGCATTCCCCTAACGCCACTTCCAATTACGTTCTACTAGGGAACTCGGCTCCCATCCCATTGAATGAGTATCTGCACAGTTATCAGTTTGAACTGTATCTCCTAACCTAACCACCAGGTCCCTGAGCTGCTGTGGGGAAGATTTAAAAACCCGCCCAGCCCCTGCCAATCTGGCAGTGAGGGGAAAATTCCTTCCCTGTCCCAGACAGGTGACTAGCATGATGCCCACAGCTGACTCAGCAAACCTGTTCCTACTATAATCCCAGGGATGGGAGGGTGGGAGTTGTTATTCTGGGCATATAATGACACCCTGACCAGAAGAAAGGGCACATGTGCCCTCCCCTTGGGTGCATGGGTGCCAGTATGTTCTTGGGAACCCCTCCTCAGACCAGCCAATCTGCAAGGATGCCTGCCTTCTTCTCAGCTTCATTTCCCACCCCCAAATGCACAAGGAACTGAACTCCCACGAGAGGGTGGAGAGGGACAGGGAGGGAGGGGGACCCTTAAAGAAGCCACAGAGCCCTCTTTCTTGTGCCAGCCTAGACTAATTCCCACCCTCCGCTCTCCAGGCTGCAGGGGGTGCAATTGTATTGTGCGTCATCAAAACGCTTCCTTTTGCCTTTTTAACATTAGGGACTATCAGTGTAAGAAGGTATTCCCTATATTAGGGTGGGGAATCCCTTTTATACCACTAATATCTTAATTACAGGTAAAGTAATATGCGTCTTTTTAAGGGTACTGACTGTATATGAGGAAATTAACCTGCTTTTTGATGAAAGTTGTCCATTTCTCTTATACTTTTTTTTTCCAAATACAGCAATATAAAATACAGAAATTCACTTACTACTTGAAGCAGTGCAAGATACCCAGCGCCTACATTATCGAAGTTTACTTTCACATTTTTCCATCGGGCACTTTCATTCTTTTTTATGAGGTCCTCGCATTGAGTATAATTGTCAACATCGCTGATATCAAACATCTCACCAGTTGTTGTGTTAACACAGTGGTAGAACTTGCCAGCAAACAGATTTACTCCCATGATGCTGAAGATTAGCCAGAATATCAGACAAACCAGTAGCACATTCATGATGGATGGAATTGCTCCTATCAGGGCATTAACAACCACCTAGCATACAAATTAAAGACAAAAGAGCCTCAATGATCTTTTATAATTAAAGAATCACACAACGTTCTATTAATATTTCTATAATACTAACAGATTTTTTCTGTCTATATTTTATAATGAAATATTTTAGCAAATATTGAAAGAAAGTAATACCTTCAATGAAACTGAAAAAAGCAAGAACTAAAACCCTACATGGAAAGCAAGGCAATGAAAAAGTATGAAAAGAAATTAAAGAAAACCTGGTAGTGGTTAGATGGAGCCTTAGAATTTGTGTGCTCTAGAAAAAAGAGAGAAAGAAATGTTAAATATTAAGAACATAAATCAAAATCTATAGACAGTGCAACAAAATATATTTTTAAATAAATGTAAAGAATGACTGATGATGGAAGACTGAGCAAAAGAATTTTACACATAAAGTAGGCAGTACTGATGACTTGATTCTGAGATTGAATTAAAACATTAGGAATTATACACATGATATTCTAATATTCACATAGAAAAGTTAGGCAACTCTGTACTATGCATTTAGTTTTGTCATCACATAATTAATTTTAAACCTTGGTCTAAAATAATCTTTATATTCATTGGACTTAATGAGAGCAAAGAAATGCACACTTCTGTTCATTGGTTTTTCTTGGCTATGTTTAATTTATATACAATTAAGCAATTCTACCCGGAAAAAGTGACTGCAAAAGATCAGAGCAAGTGCAGCTGAGCAAAAGGTTATTTGAATTATGTATAGTGATTCTATTTTACTCTGAAAAGAAGATTCAGCAGCTGAGGAAACAGCAAAGAATCTGTCTGCAGTGAAGGTTTTGGGTGGTTAATTTTGTATCCAAAGACCACTAAAATCAAGAGGAATCTTTCCATTTACTTCACTAGGCTTTTGTTTGGGGCTTATGGGGTGTGGGCAAAGAGCTAGTATTTTATCTAGTTGCCAGGTACAAAGAATCTATTCACTGGCATCAGTTATTTAAAAATGCATTCTTATTGTGTTGTACAGTATTGGTGTGACGGGGTATATCAGCCCCACACGGTTACAGGAGGGGTTAACCTTTCTCTCTTAGTAGAGGAGGCCACACACCCCCAGCTCTCCTGGGCGTGCTCCATCTGGAAGCAGGCTATAAAAACCAGCAGAGCAGCTCAGTCTGGGCTGACCACCGGCGGGGAAGGAGGTGTGTCGCCAGCTCCTGAGGGAGGACCGCCTGCACTCCAAGATGTGGAGGCCAGCCACACGGAGGCAGACCCCGACACGGGACATCGTGGAGAGGGGAGAGACTGGAGAATCCCAGAGACGGAGGCCTCCAGAGACTTGGGTAGGAAGTGACCCAGGGAGGTTTTGTGGCAAAACAGTGACAGAAGAGGACCAAGGCTCGGCCTGTTTTGCCCATCTTGCTAGTAGTATGGACTCTGGCCATTGGGCCGCACTGCCCCAACAGGAGGGGCTGTAGTATTGACTCTGACCATTGGGCCGCACTGCCTGGACATCAGGGGCTGTAGTACTGGCTCTGACCATTGGTCTGCACTGCCCTGCTATCAAGGGCTGCATTAAGGACTGAGGCCCCTGAGCTGCACAGCCCAGAGACCTGATCACGGGACTGTGAGGCAGATTGCCTCTCCCCTGCCTCCACGGGATGATGGGGTGTATCAGCCCCGTGACAATTGGAAAGAAACAGTACTGTTTGTATGTATGTGAGCTTAAAGTATACAGATAGATTATAAAGGGAGTTTTGTAGAAGCTGAGTTTTCCAAGGTGAAGGTTAAGATATGAATGTTATCCATTTTGTTACAAATCAGTTTTTTCAGACATTAGCATCATCTGTCACTACAACTGAGATAATTGCTGTTATATTTAGGCAGATTGGCAAGCTATGGAAATCTGAATAATTTCCTAAACAGGAAAGAATTGGAAAGCTATGTGGGAAGAGAGGCAAGGTGGTGGAGTCAGATAGGCTCATCAAAATTGCCTTGATCCTTAGGAGAAACATACACAATAAAACTCAAAGTTGAAAGGCAGCAGCTAAGAGAACTCTGCTCCCATCTCTGTCTTCCATTTTCACCCCATCCTTCTCTCTACCATTTATTGAGAGAGCCTTCCCCTCACTTCCTATCTCATGTGGGGGTGCCTCTCAGAAATACAGAAATGTGTGTTTTCCCCCCATTCCAGCTGGCAGGGAGTCTCATGCTCCAGCTGCTGCCAGCCTCTTCACCATGATCTTGCTATGTGTCCCATGCCAGTTCTGACACATGAGGCAGGGGATGGAGGCTGGCAGCAGTAGATGGAATAAGCATCCCAGGAAGACTGAAAAGGGAACTGGAGTTTCTCACTTCTAAGGCCAGTTTCTCCCCACTCAGGTCCCTAAATCCAATGGGAATTATAACAGCTCCAGGGCTGGAATAACTCACCTCTGTTGTCATGAGTAGATTGGGTACACTCTAAGGCTGACCTGCAAGAAGTAAACTACATGCGTGTAAACCCTGTGCCTTTCCATCACACACTTTTCATATACTCTGTCATAGGAGTTCTGTGCAGTAAGCCCCAGTATCATTATTTAAAACCTGATTGCCATACATAGTAGAAAGAGAGCAACCACAGGCTATGCAGTTCTGCAAGCTAACTAGACACAATTTTTTTAGACTTTTTTTTTTTCTTAGCAGGAGAGAAATATAGAAACTATGCTTCTTTCACTCATCATCAGAAAATGTAATAGGCATTAACAATGCAGCCATTGCATCCTGATAATTCCTTAATGTTTTACACAAAAACTCTGTAATTAGCTAGGTGGTAAATAACCTAAAAAATATGTGTGATTGCTTGTAAATGCTAATGATTGCAATTGGATATAAATTTTAGTTATGTAATAAAGCATCCTACTGTAGTTACTGGTATGCCATAGAAAAGAGGATAGTGCAATATTTCTACATGGATTTGTCATTCCTCATTTTGCAAGTATGGTTTCTGTTTATGCATGGATTAATTCAGGTTCTTTCATTTGTCTCACCCTCATCCCTTCAAATCGTGACAAGGCTCTTAGAGGTCTCAAAGCTCTTAGTGTCCTAAGCGATTTAATGGCACCAAGTTCGGAATAGCCCAAGGCATTGGCAATTAGACTAACCAACGACACCTACAGAAAAACAGAAAAACAATAATTATTCATTTCCTGAACCTGCTGATATTAGGATATAATATGCATTATGTGGGTTTCTTAAGACTGGTTGGACCTCTTTCTATAGTTTTCCTTTTTTAACCATAGGAAATATTTTAAAAAATTGAGGAAGGGAAAATACTTATAGGACACCTGTTTATGGAACCTTTGTTGACATAAAAAAGTCCTTACATTTTCATGTATTTTGTTGGAGGGGCAAGGAACCATAATGGACCTAAAGAGGGCCTGTTTAAAAAAAAAAAGAGTATACATTAGTCTGTACAGCTTGCCAATTTGCCTTATCTTTATCTCTTCTTATCTGGTTAGAGTTCAATATCTGGGCATAGCTCACTGTTCTCAAAGGATATAGTTTTCAAAAGCACCTATGTATCTTAGGGACCTTAGTTCTACTGACTTTCAATAGGTTTTAGTCACTTTCAAAAATTTTACCCAAGGTCTTTAATAAGGATACTTTGTACCTTTTTCTGAGGTTTTTAAGTACTTTACAGTTGTGGCTAAGTATTATTTATTATCCTCATTTTACAAAGGCACAGAGAGGTTATGTAACTTGCCCAGGGTCAAGCAGTGGCCAGTTAATAGAACAGATAGGATTAGGATCTAGTTCTCCTAACTTCTGGTTCACTGCTCTAACCAGCACATCATGAGGCTTCCCTACAGCCTTGATCATTTGGTCAGACTCAAAGGGCACGGCTGCAGTCTTAGCTCTATGCCATACATGGAGCAACACGTGATATTAGCCATATAAAATAACAGTTCCTGTAAGGCACCATATCTTCCTTAGAATCCAGGAACTAGTGGATAGAACACCAGGAAAACACTTTGGCAAAAAGTGGGCAGACACCCCAGTAACTGGTGCAGATTCCACAACACTCTTCTTTATGCTTCCGCTTACCAACAAGTTTGGTAGGTTTCAGTGGCAGCAGTTCACCTGTGAAAGGCTGATGATTGCTGTGATAACTCAGCATGGACATCTTCCCATGGCCTGTTGTCAGGAAGACTTCATAAACCTTAGATATTAATAATACAGTCGCTGTTCCACACCCAGACATAAAAACATAGTGACTAATATCTCTGAAATTAGTGTTGATGGAGCTGCCACGTTCCTACTTTCTTGACTATCTTCTTCCAAAAGGGAGATTTGAGAAGGATGATTAACATCATCAGTAAGGTCCGAAAATGACTTATTGAGCAAAAGCCTAACCACCACCCATTTAACGGCACATTGTTGTACATTATAATATAAGAGTTATGAAAGTAAAACAAGCAGGATTTGGACTATAGTGATTGCCATTTAAAAGTCATTGTTTACCAATAGATAAACAATTGAGGTTCCCAGCTTATTTCCTGTTCTAAATAAAGGAAAGTACAGTGCTATCTCAGGTACTTGTGAGACAGCTATCGGCGAATTTCAGCTTTTTATTGACCACCACTGTATATTTACAAAGACACACGGGCAATGAAATCATATTTGTACTATATCAGAGAATATTGCTCAATGTCAATTACTCCACCACGGGAGAGGATTAACTTTCATGTCTGAAATGAAGCTAATCTAAGCAGTTTTAAGTGGAAGAATTTGCCACAGTTGTGTTTCTTTTGATTAAAGTATAACTATAGCATTCCACCACTAGAAGTATAGAAGACATGTATACCTGAATATATGCGTATTTCATTCCAGTACTTGAAAGAATCCTGAAGACCTTCACTTAATCCCACAAGATTTATAACACAAATCACTTTTCAGATGTAAGTATTCACTGATATGACAATAAGGAATGCCCCTTATGTGCTAAAATAGTTTTATTTTATATATAAACAAAAATGACTTGAACCACAACTATGGGAGTTAAAAGAGCATGCATCTAGAAATGACAATCTGAGATCAGATAGTAATAAAACACCAGGAGTACTTGTGGCACCTTAGAGACTAACAAATTTATTAAAGCATAAGCTTTCGTGGGCTACAGCCCACTTCATTGGATACATCGAATGGAACATATAGTAAGAAGATATATATATAACATATGGATAAGTTGGAAGTTGCCATACAAACTGTGAGAGGCTAATTAGTTAAGATGAACTATTATCAGCAGGAGAAAAAAACTTTTGTAGTGATAATCAAGATGGCCCATTTAGATAGTTGACAAGAAGGTGTGAGGATACTTAACTTAGGGAAATAGAATCTAAGTTAAGTATCCTCATTGGGCGTAGGAGCCAGAGGGGGGACATGCAGATCCATGGCATGCAGAGCGGGGCAAGCCCCCAATCCCGCTCCCTAGCTGGAGCAGGACAAGCCCCGGACCCTGCATCCTGGTGAGAGCTTGAGGGCTGAATTAAAACGTCTGAAGGGCCAGATGTGGCCCCTGGGCCGAAGTTTGCCCACCGCTGTTCTAGAGCATACTAACAGAAACATTACAATGAAGGGACCAGAATTTGGACTGCCTCGTGAAGCAATACAATAATTTAGTGGCAACAACCTTCAACACCTTTGCCTCCAAGATACCCATTTTCATTTGAACACACACATCACTTTGGCTCACTAAAGGACTGAGTCAGATAACATTGGAAGGCAGGAGACCAAAATATTCTGGGAGCACTGATCCCTTAAGACAATGATCATAAGAACAGCCATACCGTGTCAGACTAAAGGTCCATTTAGCCCAGTATCCTGTCTTTCAACAGTGGCCAATGTCAGGTGCTCCAGAGGGAATGAACAGAACTGGTAATGATCAACTGATCCATCCTCTGCAGGGACTTTGTACAGATATATGCCATGGCTGGGAAGGAAGCCAAGAAAGCTTCTCTTCTCTTCTCTTCCATCATAAACCCTCCCAAGTCATAGCTAACTTATTTCTTACAAATTGTCAAACAGCTAATAAACTCCAGCTACACTAACTAATTTCATATGTTAATGCCACTGCCTTTTTCACTACTTCACTGCAAACACTAACAGAGTAGAGGATAATCTCTTGGGAATAAAGCTTTGACAGCATTTGGACCAAACATAGTATCTTAGATGCAAAGTTTGGATGGCTGTAGAAAAGTTCCATGATGATATAATGTATTATTTGAGAAACAATATGTGATCATATAATAAGACTGTGTCATAATGTATATGCACAAATTGTGGAGTTTTGCTTGGGACCTTAACTTTGGTATGTCCTGGCTTTTGTTTAGTATGCAACGTTCTGTTAGTTATAGTTTTCTCTTTTGAGTATAAATGCACCTTTAGTAACACCATCAGATAACCACAGGCTGTTAGTAAAATTTCCATTAATTTTTGCTCAAAGTACTGTGTTCATTAGAAATCTACTTCACAATAGTGAGCTTTGTAACTTTGTTGATAGGAAAATCAGTCAGAAAAGACTTGAAGAATAAAGAACTTACATCAACAATCAAGAAGTCCAGCCAGCACCAGGCATTAGTGAAATACATTTGAAAACCATAGGCAACCCATTTCAGAAGCATTTCCAGAATAAAGATGTATGTGAAAACCTTGTCAGCATATTCCAGCATGGTCTTGATAGTCTTGCGCTGCTCTATATATATGTCTTCAAAAGCCTGTGAACACAACGTTTGCAAATATTCATAACTAAGTATTCATTCCTGGTTCAGAAAGATCAATTAGATAAATGAAGAAAGCGGAGGGATTAAAGTCTGTGCACCATTTTCATTTTCTTCTTTGTGCACTATTTTCAACTCTTAAATTACTTAGTTCCCATTTCACTACATCTGCTTCAACAGAATCCAACTTTGAGAGAGGCAGTCTTGTTTTATGCTTTCTCCAATAGAATATGGAGCATATGTTTTCTTAAGCAAAAGGAAAAGTCTAGTCTCTATTATTTTGAGAAACAAGAAATATAGGGACTCTACATATAATTCTGTGTACTGTTTGTGTGACTCTCAGTTGTCTGTGATTTTTTTGCACAATTGAGGTTTGGTTTTACAAAATCAAAGTAAATAATTCCAGGCCAAATCCTGAGGTCCTTACTCAGATTTTTACTCAACCTTTAAATAAACCCTCACAGAAATTAGTGATAAATTTGCCTATAAGAATTATTGCCTATAGAGACTTCAGGATTTGTGATCCTATTTTATTATTGAATCAAGAAATAAATACAAAGAATGATTTTCTGCCAATATTTTAATACGGGGCTTAACTCAAAAAATCCTCCTTTTCCAGATACGTACATTCTCCCAGAGAGGAGTAGTGAGGAAGATTTTATTTACTTCCCCATTTAAATAAAACGCTTTTCCTATCAGCATAACCAAGAAAAAAGACAGTGTTTACTGGCAAGAAAATATATATTTAAGTGTATTTATGGAAATGTCGGTAATTTGTTTTTGGAAAGTATACTATGCCCATTGATAGTGTAGCAAATGTAGAGCATGTGTAATTTGAAATGGGATAGTGGGTGAAGAGTGACAATCTTTTTGGAAACAATTGCCATTTAGTGAAATCTTATACATTCCAAAGATGACAAAAAATTTAGAAAATAATAATAATAGTAAGACAACAATGACCCAGGGTGGAGCATGACAGTGATGATTTAAGCAGAATGCAGAGAGTTCCAGAGCTTCACTAGCTAGTTCAAATGGCCCCAAATCCTAAAGTAAAATAATTTGAAGCCATAAATGTGTATATGTTTTAATATGATTCTGATGTGCACTCATACATTGGCCCAGGTCCTTTCGGAAATAGAGATGGGCTCACAATTCAAAATTTTGGTCAAAATCCAAACAGTAACAAAGGTCAGTAGAATTCAGGTCCAAAACTCTGCACTATAAATAACCACTATAAATTCTGGGTAACTCCACTGGCTATAATAAAGTTACTCCAGATTTCATAGAATCATAGAATATCAGGGTTGGAAGGGACCTCTTACATCAGTCTAATTAAAAGCAGAATTTAGCCCAGTGTTTTGGTTTTGGTCAATCTCTAATCAAAACATATGTGAATCTTAGTAAGCCTTCCAACTTTGGTCCACATTTCAAAACTGTAATGAAACATGAAATGCAGGAACTTTTAGAGTGTTTTTGAGTTTCAGCGTGAACATTTTGCACAGCTGTGATTAAAATACATCTATCAAGGCTTCTTTATCTTGCACATTATAAAGTGAGTGTTTGCTACTGCTGATTCCCAAATATTTCTTAAACTGATTAGAGTTTTATACTGATCAAAACCTATCCTGTATGCAAACATACTTTTAATAAATCACCCTTCTAAAAGCTTATTTTTCAGAATATGTCATCAGTATTTACTCACCAGAGCGCCACTGCTCAGAAGAATCATGAAGACAATGAATGTCTCAAACCAGTTGTGTTCAACTATGCTGTAGCAGGTTTTCCTAAGATTCCACCAGATTTTGCCTTTGCCATCTTCTATACTTACTTGACAACATGTGAACTTCTGCACACAACCTTTAAACATATTAAATAACTAGAAATTGGAATAAAATAGCAATTTATTTTGAAGTAGTTAATCACTCTGGCATCCAAATTATTATTAATTTTATTAGTTTGGTAGCCACTCTCTTTATGAGATACTTTTAAAATCTGACACTGGAATCCCCTACTTGCCGTTATAAGGTTCGAATATCTGAATAGTGATAATAAATAGATTTAAACTACATCTAGGAGTGAAACCATGGGGAGAAAATGACAGTGATTTGCATTTACAACTAAGTATGAAATTGACTTTAAAAATATCTGTCAATATTACACACAATCTATGAACTACAATAAAACCTCAGAGTTACGAACACCTCGTGAATGGAGGTTGTTCGTCACTCTGAAATGTTCATAACTCTGAACAGAACATTACGGTTGTTCTTTCAAAAGTTTACAGCTGAACATTGGCTTATTACAGCTTTGAAACTTTACTATGCAGAAGAAAACTGCTGGTTTCCCTTTTATTTTTTTTAGTAGTTTACTTTTAACATAGCACTGTACTGTATTTGCTTTTTTTTGTCTCTGCTGCTGCCTGATTGCGTACTTCCAGTTCCAAATGAGGTCTATGGGTTGTCTGGTCAGTTCGTAACTTTTGTGTTCATAACTCTAAGGTTCTACTGTATATCCAAAACACAGTAGTGTTTGTGGCTATTGGTCAGTTCTGTTTGTCTCAGAAAAACAGAGTTGCTCCAAATTCTAAGGGCCTTCTCTAATGACTACAAAACACAGTTATAGGATTGGAAAAATTAATACTGCAATTATCTTAATATTGAGATATGTTAGTGATTGAGCAGGGAGGAGAGTTAGCCACCTTCCAGAGAATTCCTATTTTGACATTTGATTATCACTGACAAGGGAGTAGCTTCTCTTGGCTAGTGAAACCAAGAAGGCCCATGGCGTTTCAAGTGCCAACTGTTGTAGAAGCAAATTGTGTTGAATCAAGCCCCAGTTTGCTAACACGATCTTTAGGCAATATTGTGTTTTGGTTACCTTTTGTAAAACAGGCTATTGGTTCAAGAGCTTCTTCAGGTTCAATCTCAGCTTGTTCGCCCTCTCCAGGAGGGGCAATATCAACTGTGCTGCCTTCGGATGAGCTGGATGCATTTAGCTTCTGAAAATAAAATCCCACAGGAAACATTTTTTCCTAAGTATATATTATTTATAGAAGATATTGAAATATGCCAGTGCTCCATAACTTTTAAATAAGATTATCAGTAACTACATATTGATAATATGCATTACCATAAGTAAAATCGTAGTATTCAAATCTATGTTGTGTGGGTTTGATTTCTAGAATATCTTCTTATAGGAAATTCTAAAAAATAATTTGTCCGCTAACCTGATCCATGTATAAGAATTCTGAAATTAAGGTTCAATAATATTAAAATTAGGCAATTTGCATATGCCATACTGTTAGTTATTTCACTCCCTATTATATTGGATTAAACTGGGAATGGCACTTAATCTTTCCAGCACAATGACCAAACCAACAGAAATCAGCAAACATATCTTCATGTCCACTACAAATGGTATTTTCTCTACAATATACAGTGTATGGATTGAAATGTTGAAAATTAGATCTTTTTTCCAGTAGCAATCTTTATGACAGTACACATGACCTGTTGTTTAAGTATCTTACTGTAATGTCAGTTGAGAGGAGCAGCAAGTTAACTTTAGGACAAGCCACTATTTTGCATTATCTTCCACTATGCATGTGTTACCTTTTTATATAATCAAATCATGCAGTCCTTTCTCAGGCAAAATTCCTACTGACTTCAGTGGAAGTTTTGCTGAGGACTGAAGATTGCATGATTCAGGGACTGATCCAAAGGCTCCTGAACTCAGTGGAAGCCTCTCCGCTGATTTTAGTGGACTTGGGATAAGGCCACTGATCTATTGGCAGTTTAAGGCTATCTATTATTCTGGCACCTATATTTGCTTTTAAATTTGCAAGTAAAACTATTTTTAAATGAATTTATTTTTTAGCACAACTAAAGTGAAAACAAGCACTCATCAAAGAGTTTGTAACATGTTTTTAGCTGTTAATATTGTTGATTTGTGTCTTGAATTACTTCAATCAGAAATACATTCTTATTCAGTTTTAAATAGGTAATGTATCCAAGTCTCCAGCCTTAAAGAAAGCACCGTAGTGAAATACATCATTATAGACCATGCAGCAGTAGACGTAATATGCTACAAGACTGTAATTTAGATTATAGTATTGGCAAGAAACTGTTAATGTTATTGCCATATAATTTATAATCTCATGAATGGCTACATACTCTACAGTTAATTTTATGGATTTATATAGGAATTGATGTACATACATCGAGTACATTACATACATGAGACATTAATACTGATAATTGGATGCTGATTTAAAGTATTATTTAAAGATTGATCCTATGTTGTATTAGAATACAGAATAATGTAGAGTCATTATTTATATTGAAAATTTGAGTTTGATTCCTGATCATGAAATAATAATCCTATTCTAGGCCAAAATACTTTGAGGCTGATGTGCCATATCCTTAGATGTTGCGTAAATCTGTGTAGCTCCATTGACTTCCAATCAAGGGGAGCATGACCTCCGTTAAGCTACACAAATTTACACGACCCTGGGGATCTAGCCTGACACCTTTATCAGCCCAGGATATGGTTACTACTGAATCAACAGGCACCACTCTCAGGTAGTTGTTACCTTGCTGAAATATCTAATGAACAAATATTTAATTGAATAAAATGATAAACAAAATGACTGATTAAATGTAGACATGAGATTCAGGAGTAGTCATGTCTGTGAACATATAGACATCAGATTCTGAGGATATCAATCAGAATGCTCAGATTTGCACTCTGTATGGAAAACTAGAGTATGGTTGAAAGGCAGTGACTGTACCTGAGCTCTGACTGGCTGTGACATTCTGTTTCAGTATAAACCTTGATAAGATGCTACTTTATGATTGCTTATGGCTTTTTTGGAATTTTGTGTAGCTTTTGTAAAGGAGATGAACAGTTCTGAAAACTACATTTTCTACTGATCTTTAGTTAAGGCTTTATTATTAAGTATAAGGCCTTGATATTACATCCTTGCCTTCCATTAACTCAGGAGACAGCTTGCAGGGTCAGGCGTTAAATTATTTGGAAAAAAAGAACATGATCCAAACATAATTGAAATTGATGTGACTCTTTCCATTGGCTGCACTGGGCTTTGGAGCAGGCCTAAAGAAATAGGGTTACTGTAGATAAGTAATCCATATCTAAATAATAAGTATGATATCCTGTACATGTTATAATTTCTTCTTTGAGCGGCTCTGCATATTTCCACTTATGGGTATTGCACTGCCTGGTGGTGCCTGATGTTAGAACCTTCTCCAAGCAGTGCCTGTTAGAACACTTGCACGGCCCCTTTGCCTCTGCCCTGAGCATCTCCAGATGTTGTAAAAGGGGGGCAATGCCTTCTATCAGCTCACTTCCTTTCAACCAGTGTGTCAAATGGAAGTGAACCACTCCAGACCATTTGGATCTGGGTTGTTTTTTTTCTCCAGTTCTTAGTGTCTTGGTAATTGTTTAGTATAGTTATAGTTAGTTAGTTAATGTCAGTTAGTAGCTTGGTGAAACTGAAGAAAAAGCAGAAGCTAAATGAATTCTTTATGTTGGTCTTAACTGCAGAGGATGTGTAGGAGATTCCCATTCTTCTTCGATGACAAATCTGAGGAACTGTCCCAGACTGAGATGTCAATATTGGAGGTTTTGGAACAAATTAATAAATTAAACAGTACTAAGTCTCCAGGACCAGACAGTATTCACCCAAGAGTTCAGAAGGAGCTCAAATGTGAAAATACAGAACTACTATCTGTGCTATGTAACCTATCACTTAAGTGAGCCTCTGTACCAAATGACCAGAGGATAGCTATAATGCTGAATTTTTTAAACAAAAGGCTCCAGAGGCAATCCTGGCAATACCAGGCAAACTGATTGAAACTATAGTAAAGAACAGAATTATCAGACACATAGATACACACCATGTGTTGGTGAAGAGTCAACATGGCTTGTTGTTTCCTAATAAAAGGAAATCATTCCTCACCAATCTGTTAGAATTCTTTGAAGGTATCAGCAAGCATGTGGACAAGGTTGATCCAGTGGAGATAGTGTACTTAGACTTTCAGAAAGCCCTTGACAAGGTACCACACCAAAAGTTCCTAAGCAAAGTAAGCAGTCATGGGGTGAGAGGGTAGATCCTCTCATGGATCAGTAACTGGTTAACAGATAGGAATCAAAGGATAGGAATAAATGATCAGTTTTCATAATGGAGAGAGGTAAATAGTGGGGACTCTACTATTTAATCCAACGATCTGTACTGGAACATGTGCTGTTCATATAT
Source organism: Caretta caretta (assembly GCF_965140235.1). Classification (NCBI taxonomy): domain Eukaryota; kingdom Metazoa; phylum Chordata; order Testudines; family Cheloniidae; genus Caretta; species Caretta caretta. The sequence continues at coordinate 36,285,440 of NC_134216.1, forward strand.
TCACAGAGTTCTGAAAAAGGGGATAAACAGTGAGGTGGCAAAATTTGCAAATGATACAAAATTACTCAAGATAGTTAAATCCAAAGCTCGCTGCAAAGAGTTATAAAGGGACCTCACAAAAGTGGGTGACTGGGCAACAAAAAAGATGAAATTTGGTGTCAATAAATGCAAAGTAATGCACTTTGGAAAAAATAATCCCAACTATATACTCAATGATGAGGTCTAATTTAGCTGTCTCCACTCAGGAAAGAGATCTTGGATAGTTCTCCAAAAACATCTTCTCAACGTGCAGTGGTAGTCAAAAAACTAACAATATTAGGAACCATTGGGAAAGTGATAGATTACAAAACAGAAAATATCGTAATGCCACTATATAAACTGATGATGCACTAAGACCTTGGATACTGTGTGCAGTTCTGATTGCGCCATCTCAAAAAACATATATTGGTTTTGGAAAAGTACAAAACAGGGCAACAAAAATGATGAGGGATATGGAACAGTTTCCATATGAGGAGAGATTAAGACTGGGACTGTTCAGTTTAGAAAAGAGACAATTAAGGGGGATATGATAGATGTCTATAAAATCAAAAAAGGTGTGGAGAAAGTGAATAAGGATGTATTAATTATTACTTCACATAACACAAGAACCAGGGATCACCCAATTCAATTAATAGCAGGTTTAAAACAAACATAAAGATGTATTTCTTCAAACAATGAACAGTCAACCCTTTGAAATCTTTGCCAGGGGATGTTGTGAAGCTCAAAAGTATAACTGGTTTTAAAAAAGAATTAGATAAGTTCAATGATGGCGGATCCATTAATGACTATTAGTCAAGATGGCCAGGGATGCAACCCCAGGCTCTGCGTGTACCTTTGACTTCCAGTATCTGGGACTAGACAACAGAGGATGGATCACTGGATAAATTGCCCTGCTCTGTTCGTTCCCTCTGAAGCATCTGGTCTGGCCATTGTTGGAAGACGGGATACTGGGCTAGATGGACCATTGATTGGTCTGACCCAATATGACCATCCTTATGTTTTTAAGAAGCTGGGGTTCAAGAGATGTGTATTCTGCCTGGCTGTTTTTCTGGCATCAGATGACCACATTAGATGACTGAAATGCTTGGGAGAGGGCCAGTTTCCTTCTGGATGTTTCATCTGCTGGACTTTCATGGCCAGAACTTGCAAGGACAGGCAGAAAAGATGCAGGTGCTTCTACTTAAGGAGGCTCTTGAGGTTAAACCCTCCAGTGCTGGGCACTCATCAGATCCAAAGTCTAAGAAGCCTGTCTCAGTTGCTGTGTCTTACTCCTGAAAGATGAAAGACTTTAAAGGCAGTAGAAAATCAGAACCTTTGTCAGGTCTGGCTCCAGATCCCATTGCTCAAGCAGCCAGGTCTTCAAAGGCACAGGTGATGATGAAGAGCAGACTGCCTGCTACAGAACCAAGAGCCACATTGTCAGCTCCAGCTGTGTTGGTTCCGAAGAAGAAGTCAAGGAAGAAGACAGCCACTGTTAGCAGTGCCAGATCCCTCATTTCAGATTTGTCAGATCTATCTGATTCTGACAGGGCCGCTACAGTTATGGGTCCAAAACCCAGGCCGCTTCTGGCTTCAGCTTTAAGTACCAAGCGGGTGGATCTATGTATTTCACCAGATTCCGTGCCATCCAGGTCTTCAGCTCCAACTTCGACCTCTGTCCAGTTCCAGCTCCATCTTCAGGTCCATAGAAGACATTTACTTTGGCTGATGTACACCATTTGGCTTCTGAGGGCTTCTTGGATCTGAATGAGAGGAAGAGACAGGCTTTGTCAGTTCTGAGTTCAGTGTTGATTCTCCTGAAAAAAGGAGAAGAGCAGAGGAGATTATTAGTCTTTCTCCTGGTCTGTCTACACCACGGATTGGCAACCTTTGGCATGCGGCCTGTCAGGGAAATCCGGGATGGTTTGTTTACCTGCAGCATCCATAGGTTCAGCCGACTGCAGCCCCCATTGGCCTGGAACGGTGAACCATGGCCAGTGGGAGCTGCGATCGGCCGAACCTGAGGCCACGCAGGTAAACAAACCGTCCTGGCCCACCAGCGGATTTCCTGATGGGCCACATGGCAAAGGTTGCCGATCCCTGGTCTTCACCTTCTCCTAAGACTCCTATAGTGTCCCCACAAAGGGTTTTCTCTCCATTTATTTCTCTTCACTCTCTGGGTCCATTACTATCTCCAGTACAATCCATCACTGATCCAAGGCCAGATCAGTGTTTAGAGGATGACAGAGGAAGAATAAAGAGATTGTTTCTTCCTGCTTCTTCTGTTTGATCCTCCTCCTGCAGGTATGGTCTCACATCACAGTTGTGCGGGAGACTAACAGTCCTGGAGTCCATGGCCTTATTGAGTGCTGCCATCGGAATTTTTCAATTGTCCTCCTTATGGATAGAAAGGTGATATGGGAAAAGATGGCACTGTTTGTGCAGGATTTGCCAGATGACAAAAGGAATTAGCAAATGTGATCCTAATGTTGGTCATAATGTGGCAAAGCATGCTTTTGGAGTTTCTTTAGACACCTTGAACTCTTCTGCCAGAGCACTGGCACATGAAGTTACCTGGAGAAGACAAGCTTGGCTTTGTTGCTCTTCTCTGGCTGAGGATATGAGAATTGAGGTGGGGATGGTCTTTTAAGTGAAAAGGCAAATGAGTTTCTGGAAAAGCTGAAGGAGACAAGATTGAAAGCTGCTATTTGGACTTTGATTTCTTTTACCAGGAGAAGACCTGTGACTACTCATTTCGGTTATCAGAAACACAGTCTTCCTTGACTTATTTCCCATTGAATCAAAGACATCAGTAACAACACCAACAGGCTACATCTTTCCAGAGCCAACACAAGAAGAAGTCTTTCAAATCAAAGCCTAAATCTAAACAATCTGCTTTCTCCCTGTTGTCTCTGGTGAACAACCAAGCCTCAGATTTGCTGATAGGATCGAGAATCCAGAACCAATCAGTGGGGATCCTTCTCTTCCTCTGTTTGGAGACAGGCTAGCATATTTTCTCATCAGATGGAGGGTTGTTTCATAATACACTGGACAAATCGGTGCTAGAAATTATAGAAGAGGACTAGGTCATTCAATTTGAGAAACTGCCCCCGTTCAATTCCTTATACCCTACCCTTTTCACAGAACCTTCTCATGAGGCTATTTTACTTTCAGAAGTGCAGAAATTCCTTCTGATAGGAGCTGTTGAGGAGGTATCTAAAACCTGAGAGGTTGAGTTTTATTCAAGAGACTTTTTGGTATAGAAAAAGTACAGTTTCATCTGAATTTAGATTTAAGGAATCTGAACAAATACATAACTAAAACTTCCATATGTATGTTAACTCTGGCCTCCATAATCCCTTCATTTTCAGCTCTAGACCGGTTTGTGATGCTTGAGTGAAAGAACGCATATTTTCATATTTCTGTCCAATACAGTCATCAAAAGTACCTTCTTTTAAGGTGTTGGGAGGCCATTTCAATACATCATGCTCCCATTTGGCCTGTTAACCACACCAATAGTGTTTACAAAGTGCCTTTCTATAGTAGTGGCTTATATGAAAAAGCAGCGTATTGTTGTTTGCCCATAATTGAGTGATTGGCTGTTGAAGGCTGCTGTTTGCAAGGATCTATCAAGCCACCCTGCTGTACAACCACCCTTTTTTCAGACTTGGAGATGCTTCTGAATGTCAAAAAGATGAATTTCTGCCCAACTCAGAGAACTATATTCATAGACTTCATATTGGACTTGTTGGTAGGAAAAAATCTTTTTATCAGAGGACAGTTTTTTAAAAATAGTGCAGTCTGTTTTAAACTCTGAAATATGTCTAACACAGAAAGTAATTTTCTTCCTAGGTCTCATGGCAGCTAAGACTTATATGACGCTGTTTGCATATCTCAGAATGAGGCCAATGCAGCACTGGACGTCTCAAGTTTACAGGCCAAATCTGGACAATCTTCAATTGTTAGTTAATAACCTTTGAGACATTCTGGACTCACCTGTCTCTCCTTGGGATTTTATTTGGTTTTTATTTACATTTGTGAAGTCAGCATTTGAACCCTTGGCTGAGTGTTTGTGTATTAAAATAGCATTCACTGTTGCCATAACGTCAGCCAGAAGGGTGAGGGAACTAAAGGCCATGGAGCTGATCCACCGTACATCTTTTCATAAAAGAGGTTCTTAGACCTGATCCTAAGGTTATGCCAAAAGTCGTTTCTGAATTTCACATTAATCACACAATTAATTTGCTGGTATTTGTCCCAAGGCCACCTAGTAATAAAGGGGAATCAGTTTCAAATATTTTAGATAGAAGAACTCTTGCATATTATTTAAATAGAACTAAATTTTTTTGAAATTTCTTCCTGTCACTGGAATTGTGAGCTGTTGCTTCATTAAATGATTTAAGCTGTACATGGTGAGAATAATAATATGATATATTGAAACTAGGTAGAATAGAACTCATTTATGGCCTCATCCTTCACCACTGAAATCAGTAAGATCTTAGTCACTGACATCAAGGGTCATAGAATAAAGGCTGACAACTATCAATCATTAATACTTCCAATCATTGTCAATGAAAAGTAAAGTCAGTTCTTTAACTGTTCTTGCCCAACACAGGACTCTGTTGCCACTATTCCAGACATCACAATTGTTACATTTGTTAAACAGCAAATGAGAGAAGAGTAGTTTATTTTCATTAATATAAGAAAGAGTGCAATTCCTTAGCCTGCTCTTCATTTATGTTTCAGGCAATCACAAGTGTCGAAAATCAAGTGAAGTAAATTACAAACCCCCCTAAAATTAAGAAAGAATGGTTGTCGTTTAGAAAAGGTTTTAATGCTGATTTTTCTAATAGTAATACCAATAAAAATATCAAGAAAGTTCAAGATATTGTATGGATTACAAAATAATTCTTTGTTAAATTGTCCTTTCATTTTATGCATAGGATTATCAGCCTCTAGAATTTCCCATTCCCTGTAGATACTGCTCAGTACCTGCAGAGAGGTGTCTTATTCTATACAGGGATACAGTTGAAACTATTTGTTTATGATGCAGCATTCTCAAGGCCTGAATCAGCAAAACAACATGCTTAAATTAGGGCAGAACCTCCTCTCCCGACGCCTAGACTATCAAGGAAAAACTACTTCTATGGGCTTAGTGCTGTTCTGAAAAAAAATATAATTATACACATTATTGTATAGAATGTGACAAATAGGCATAAATAGTAATGCATTAGTAACAACCAGAATATTTGAGTAACTACATTCATTAGAGTGTATAGTGAGCCTACATACTCTTCTTTTGAAAGTAGTGCATTTTCTAATTTCAACAGTTTAAATCATCAAAACAAACCTTGACCAACAGCATGTTGTTGGCCCATTTCCATCAGAATGCATTCACTTAAGACCCGTTCTTGCCCCCATTTAATTTTGCTCTAGATTTCAATGGGAGCAGGAGCCGGCTGCTAAAATTTTAAGCTTTACAAAGTGCTTCATGATTCAAAGTGACAATAATATAAATAAAGGGACTCAGCCATTACAAATTGCCTTTAATAATCCAGCTATTCATTTCAAACTTTGAGTTTTGACTGTTACAAATTGCTGTCTGATTTGGTTGACAAAATATAATATAAATAAAGGAATTCCCTATTCAAAATTGCCTGGAACCAAACCATTAATCTCAAATATCATTAAGTTTGCATGTATACTATGAAAATAACTCTGCTAATTGCATCTCTTAGAGCTTTATTCTGGTCTTTTGGATTAGCTCAAGCATATCTTGATTTATATCATTATGATATTTGCCCTGAAACTGAAACAGTGTGTATGTACACAGTACTGTGAATTTCTATCAGTACATAAGGTCCAGTAAGGTAGATTTTAGTTATTGCCCAGTTAAGGTCAATTAAAAATATAGATGTCAAATGTCTACACCATACATAATTTTAACATTGAAGGCTCAGTTATGTCTCCTATGAGGCAAAATCTTCTTATGAGCAGATGCATGACCTGAATGGTGGCGTTTTTCTTTTGAAAGACATATTGTGCCACAATGCCTCCTGGGTATGTGGGGAGGAGAGCACAGAGTTAATCTTGCTAAACCTTTAACAAGATGGGTCAAATGCTCCCCCCTAGCACAGCCATCTTGTTACATTGGAGGATGGAAGGCATCCTTGTGACTTCTCTTTTCTGTAGTCCACTCAAAATTTTGGTACTAACCCTGCAGTTGGATTCTTATCTGTGCAGATTCCCTTTGAAGCCAGTGCGGCTCCATGTGGGCACAACATTTTGTTCCTATGGGTCTAGTTGCAGGATTGGATCCTTAGTCCTTACAAGCTGCAATCATGTCAAATTCTACTCAGAGCTACACTGATGTAAATCCACAGCAGTCCTGTTAAAGTCATTAGAGTTGTTCCAGATTTACACTGGCATTAGAGCAGAAACAGGTGCATCACTTTTATAAATGTTATAAACTTTTATAAAACTTTTATCAATTTTTGCGTCATATTTGCTATTATCAATCAGTGAGAGTTCTGTCAGTTATGCTGCAATGGAGAGCACATTTGCCTTTTATTTAAAAAAAACAGTGGATAAATGTAACAGTGCAACTTTTTAAAAAGAAATGTTCATTGCTTAAGTTACTCTGATTTATACGGAGTAATGTGAGTCCCAGATTTGAAACACAGACTCAGGTATCATAACATGTGCATTCCAAAATAATTGTATTTGACAGAAGAATTTTATTATGCAAATGATTTTTAGTTTCTTTGGTTTTTGGAAGAGAATGTTTGTAAAGGCTTATTTCTGGCACTTCTGTTCTCTCTTCTCTTCTTCTGTGAAGTGCTTTTTGTTTTTCTATTTGCTTCTGCTGAATATTACTTTTGGCATAAATTATATGTCCTGTTCATATGCAGTTTATGAAAATTCAAGATATGTGGGTGCCCAAATGAATACAGAATATCACTCTTAGTACCTAGCAAGTTTGCATTAAGCATTTCAAAATATAAATAAATGTAAATATTTTTGTGAATAAGTCGATTTCGAAATGTTCCAATTATTTTCATTAAGGAATGTGACAATAAGCATTACATAAATCACCTAGAACTTTGTTTATTAAAACAATATATTTATAAGGGCTGAATCAAAAAGGGTTGTTTTTATATTTTTAAAAACTGTGCATGCTCCCTTTTTTCTTTGTTCTTTTTAAAGTTAAACATTCCTTTAATGTTTTGATCCATATTACCAAAACCTGTAAAACATGCAGTTACTGTTAAAGTACTTTATAAAAAATATCTAGAAGAGTCATTAGCAGAGTCAAACGTATGTTGGGGTTGCCAGTCTTGCCTGACCATGCTGTGATGTGAGTCACATGACTCAGCAGAGAGCAGCTGTGCACGTTTCTACTATCTTGCAATGGATGGGGAAGGAACATAGCTGAGTAGCATGCAGGCCAGTCAATATCCATTAGAAAAGTGACTATATATGTATAACTTGCTTAGGTAACCTGTGTAAAAGTGGTGATACGTTGCTCTACCTGGTTAAAAAGCACCAGAGCTGCATTCTTGATTGCTCCAGCTTGGTTTTACCCCTGTGAGAAGTAAGAACGGTAGGCAGTGAAGTTCAAGATTACAGTACCTCTACTTTTCTTCTCTTTGGAAACTCTCATGTAAACATGGCTTCAAAACAGTCAAAATATATTTACTAAATATTTTATCAGTTGGCAAAAAGGAGCATACATATTGGCTGACAACAGAGTTCAACAAACATTCCTAGGGATCTACTCTAAGTTTATATCTAGTATCATCAGATGAATATAAAATATAGGAGCTGCAGCTAATAACTGTTCTGCAAAATTGTGGCTCACAATCAAGAAACAAAAATGAGCTAACTACATAACAATATGGCTAGCACAGATTTTGAAAGTATATGATAGCTTTAAAGATAAATCTTAACAAACATTATTTTAACTCTTGGCAGAATATTCTTCGAATTTTTATGCTTAAATTGTTTACTCTTCGTTTAATTGACCATATTTTATCGTTCTAAACTGAATGCATACAATAAGCAAAATACTTTGAGGTTTTCTGTTGTATAGTTCCTGCTTCCATTCTTTTAACAATGATAGAATTTACATGTAGAAATACCTCACAAAACGGTGAATTCTCCTTGAATTTCTATCCAAATTAGATACTGTGAGGTACTGTATTATGTAAAAAAATATTTTAACATTATTATTTTATGTATATTTCTAAAGTTTCTTGATCCATTTGAGAAGGAATGGGCCAGCTGGATGGTTGGACCTGGCCCATCAGTGGCATTTGAGACAGTGGGCTGACACATTACAGATCCCACCTATCAAGCACTCTGAAGAAGCTGATACTTTGGATGGTGTAGTGCAGAGGTGGGCAAACTACGGCCCACGGGCCACAACCAGCCCGCGGGACCCTGCTGCCCAGCCCCTGAGCTCCTGGCCCGGGAGGCTAGCCCCCGGCACCTCCCCTGCTGTTCCCCGTCCCCCACAGCCTCAGCTCACTGCGCTGCCCGGCAGGAGCTCACAGCCCCTCACCCAGAGCATTGTGGCCTGACCTGGTGCTCTGTGATGCATGGTGCCGTGGCTGGCTCCAGCCGGGCAGCGCGGCTGCCTGTCCTGGTGCTCTGGGCGGCGCGGCTGTAGCACTGCCAGCCACCGGTGCTCCAGGCAGCGGGGTAGGGGGCAGGGAGCAGGGAGGGTTGGATAGAGGGCAGGGGAGTTCGGGGTGGTGGTCGGGGGCAGGGGTGTGAATAGGGGTCAGGGTGATCAGAGGGCGGGGAACAGGGCAGTTGAATTGGGGCAGCGGTTCCGGGGGGGCAGTCAGGAAGGAAAGGGGGGTTGGATGGGACGGCGGGGGGCAGTCAGGGGCAGGGGTTCCAGGGACAGTCAGGGGACAGGGAGAAGGGGTGGTTAGATGGGGCAGAGGTCCCAAGGGGATAGTCAGGAATGAGAGGAGGGGTTCGATGGGGCCGTGGGGGACAGTCAGGGGCGGGGGGTCCTGGGGCAGTCAGGGGATGGGGCAGGAGGCCCGGGGGATGGGGGGCTTGGATGGGGCAGGAGTCCTGGGGGGGGCATCAGGGGGCAAGATGCAGGGGGGGGGTCGGATGGGGCAGGGGGCCTGGGCCATGCCTGACTGTTTGGGATGGCACAGCCTTCCCTAACTGGCCCTCCATACAATTTCAGAAACCCGGTGTGGCCCTCAGGCCAAAAAGTTTGCCCGCCCCTGGTGTAGTGCCATTTGGGAAGGAACTGGCCCTTTGAATTGGCCAGGTGGCAGGGAAGGGGAATTCAGGCTACTGGTTTGCAAAGCTGTGAACATACTGATCAGGTCATTACAGGTGATGATATACGATGATATACTGAAACTTCATGACAGGTTTCAGAGGAACAGCCGTGTTAGTCTGTATTCGCAAAAAGAAAAGGAGTACTTGTGGCACCTTAGAGACTAACCAATTTATTTGAGCATGAGCTTTCGTGAGCTACAGCTCACTTGTAGCTCACGAAAGCTCATGCTCAAATAAATTGGTTAGTCTCTAAGGTGCCACAAGTACTCCTTTTCTTTTTGAAACTTCATGGTCACTCACAGCTGTAGGAAGGGGCAACACCTTCTCTCTTTCTACTATTTACTGATCTTGGGTGAAATCCTAGCCCCATCAAAGTCAATGAGAGGCCAGGATTTCAGTCCTTGTTCTGAGGATTAGGGGGCATAGATGTTAAAGAATCATTTTAATGTTGCTAACCTGAACTATTTATTGCTGATTTCAGATATTAACTTGAGACTTATTCCTCCAATTTTATGATGATTCATATATATATATGCAGTGAATTCTGCTAAATAGTATTCCATATATTAACAACTTCTGGTTAATAGCAACATTTTGGTGGGAACCATTCCTGTCCCATTGACCTTAGTGTTAATGGGATTTGGATATTGGCAACAGCAATGCTTATTAAGAAAGGCCCCAGGTGCAGGTTTGCAAGGCTGCAGCCAGGACAGGAAGAGCTGGGATGTGCTTTCCCTGGCTGCAGCCCCACAAACCTGCCTGCAGCAGGTGCTCAGCACATTCCAGTGTTTTCCTTCTGGGGCTGCAGCCCCGCAAACCTGTCTCTGCACAGGGACCTCACAAGAGGTAAGGGGCTGTGGGAAGGACAGTAGCAGGGAAGGACTGTGCCACCTGGAAGCGGGAGCCGCACTGTCTCTCTCTCTCTCTGCACTCTCCAGGCTTTGCCCTGATGAGGCGCTGCACCCAAGGAAGGAAGCCCATGGAACATGCTGATCCCTAATCCCCAGAGAGCACAGGGAGAGGTACTGTGCAGCTCCGTGAGCCCCCAGTACCTCCACTTCCTGTAGAAAGCCCTGGCGTCTGGGCTGCTGCTCCCCTTCCCGCTGCTGCCCTGTGCACAGGCTGGTTTACAAGGCTGAAGCCAGGGGAAGACATGTCCCAGTACTTCCTTCCCTGGCTGCACCCTTGCAAACTTGACTTCCACTTATTGGCAACTGCCAGATAATGGCAACTTTTTGCTGGCAATTGAGGGTTGCTAATAAGAAGAATCTTCAAAATAAGCATCACTTGTGGTCAGGAATCTTGGAATTCTGATTGATTCAGGCCTTTTCTTCAGATCGTCATGAATCTGCAGTTGCAAAGTCAGCTTTCCACTAACTGAAAAAATATCTAGAATTCAGTTCTTCTTCTTTGATGCACCAATATTAACTCTGACTTCTGATCTCCCAGATTGTTTACTGTAATGGTCTTCTTGCTGGCATTTTAATCCACTCAATATTTGTTAACTGGTACAGAATACAATAGCTAGGATTCTGATGTGTGTGAAGGTTAACCCACTCCATACATTGTATTGATCAGACATATTTTATATTAGGATTAAAGTCTATAAGCTAAATTGAACCTCTTCTAAAAGACACCAGTTACCGTTTAAAATTAGATACTTTTTCTGGCCCATCAGCAAACGTCATCTGAATTTCTCTGCATTTTCAGTGCTGAAATGGATTACTTCCATTGTTCTATCTGTTTGCTGTTGTGCACCTACTTTTCTGCAAGCATAAGCCTGGTCAATTAAAAAAAATCCTGCCTTCTTCCACTTTAAGTATAAACTGAAGGTATATTCATTTTCACTCAGTTCAGCTCAATTATTAACTCTACACCATGGATTAACTTTTAATTTCCTTGAGCTAAATCGTATTCCCCACATTAAGCCCAAATAAATAGTCTTGGTGTTATCTCAAGGTGCTGCCCAGGAGCTGGCTGAAAAGGCATACCACATATCAGCATAGCACCAGAACCACTAAGCAACTTCTACTGCATATTCAAGGCTGTTGTAATCTTCCTGGATGCTGCATCCTGTGGCATGGTTGGGAGAAAAAGATTTGGCTGGTAGATTCATGTAATAACATATTACACCCTGCTCCCCAAAACCACCTTTGCCCTGGGCAGGTGAAGCTATGCTCCCAAAAATGGCTCCCTGCATCCAGCCCCATACTCCACAAAGTGGCACTCCAATAGTTCCACCTATGTTCAGGGTCTTCTATGTTCAAATAGGGATTCGGGGGAGCGCATTCCCCAGTGTTACTAGAAAGTGATTTGTGATGTCTTAAGGCACTGTAAAAATTTTGCTGCTTTCATTGTTGTAAATGAAAATTTCAAACCAGGCAGTTTTTTTTTTAAATTAAGACCTGAAATTCACAAGCAAAAATGTGTGTGCAGCTGCCCAGTGTGCATGTATAAATATATATAGGGGTATTTTAGGGTCCACATGGGAAAGGTCTGACGGGTGCTCTAAGTAGATGCTACCAGGGAGTCTGTCAGAGATACAGATGGGTAGTGACAAAAGAACTGCTATATTTCCAAGTACATGTAAAAGAGAAACATATAGCTGTCTAAATGTTTCAGAGTAAATAATGATCATATTCATTTAAAAGTACAAATATATCTCCAATATGTCAGCTTTCAAGACTTTTCTTGGGAAGACGTGAAGAGCCTGTGGGAGACAGTCATGTACCAGCCAAGCTAGTATCATCTCCTCCTATGCACAATGTTTAACTTAACCTATGAAGAGTTAACCACACAAAAGGCCTCTTTTGAAGGTACCAACTGATAAAGAGCTAGCAGACTTCTAAAAAGAGATGTGGTATGACTTGGAGGAACTTAGATACTGTTTTGAAGTCAAATAGGACATGTCTCTGGAACGTCTATGAGTGCAATATCATGACAGAAGTGAAACAGTTGTAAAATACAGGAACAATACAGAATAGACAACTTCATTTTTCCAAAGTCCATTGCTGATCGTACTGAACATTTAGACTACATGTAGCATAGCCCTGAGTACTCTGATACACCATCAATAAACTGTGTTATGAAGAGACAGTTGCTTCTCCAAAGTTAAGATTTTAATTTAGTTTCCATTCTAATACCTCTTCCCCTAATATCCTAAAAATGTAATTTCCATTTAATATGTGGCAAATGTAGGGCAGGGAAACTTTTTTAAACCAAATTTGAGATGATTTGGATAAGTTGCTTTTGGAATATGGGACTCAGAAATAATAGGTATTTTTTTAAAGAATGTCAAATGATTTTGCCACATTTGCTCTAAAACACAAATTGTCCTAGAAATTTCTAATGAGATTTATTTGAATGATTTTGGTGAGATCTCTAGAGCACATAACCATTTTAAGACAGGAAAAGGCACATTTGGGAAGTTATTTATTCACTGTCAAATTAGTCACACCTTTCTGTCTTTCTCTTTCTTCTTAAAGTAAGTCTCTAGCCCATTTCCTGTGGAGACAGCCTTCAAAAAAGAAAACGGATTGCTAGAGGGTTTTTGCACTCTGATTTATCAGAGTGTAAAAATAGGAAAATTGAAGTCCATTCTCTCAACTACCAGCAGCTGTAATTTCCAACTCAATTAATTGCTCCTGGCATCTGCCTCAGCTCCCTCCACCCCACTTCTCTCATGTCTTGTCAATGGAGACAGACAGTCAAATAAATGTTTCTAGTGCTCTCCCCTTAAGTATGGCTATGCCACCAAAAAAAATTAATACTTTAGTACCTGAGCCAACATAGCTTCCCACAACTCTTTTGTGTCTTTTGAGGGCATTCTGATGTGCTAAGTGTACTCTAAGAACCCTGTGCAATGTTTGGGGGAAGGGAAATGCTGTCTCATCCCTTATCCCTGGTTCTAAGGTACCAGACCTTCTCCCAACAAAGAGTTATGTTTTAACGGAATCCCTTGAGAGAGAAAGTGGAGCAGATGATATTGTATGTCTAATTTTTAAACACTGGGACAGGAGGTATGTGTAATCTTCAGCCTCCTGTATACAGAAGACAGGGAGTAGCAGAATCATCAATATGCATGGGTTAGGCTGGTGGCAACAGAATTTTCACAACTTGTTCATCAAGCCTCAGAATTGTTTCTCACATACTACCAGCAAAGGGCAGATGACAGCATTTCTACACATACAAAAGAGGTACAGATAGGGCCATCTTCTCCCACAGTGAGACCCAGAGCTAATGCAGTAGGGAGGAATGGAAAGTAATGGGGCTTGAGATAAAAATAAACATGGAATTCCTAACTACCATGGTCCCATTCCTTAACTACCCAACATCCATTGATACACACTGTAAATGTGCATGTTGGAATGTTAGGTAGCTAACCACTGCCACGAGTCCACGAGCAGAGACCAGCACAAGCAGCTGGACTCCAATTTCTTTTGCTACTAGTGATTACTACAGCCCTATGGAAATCAAATTTCCAGGGCCATCCTGACCCCAATGAAGAGTGCTTGCAGATCTCTTAAGCTCCACGTACTTGTGCTGATGAATTTTGCGGCCTTCACCAGCAAGATTCAATCCAGCCAAAGTCATCTGACCACTTCTCTCTTAGGTTCCTTGTATTGACTCTTGCTTGCAGTGCCAGGTTTTCCTCCCTGAAGACTTAATGATTCATCTAAAGCCTGCATCATGAACCTGGTTCATGCTGATATACTAAGGTCTTGGGGACTATAGAATAGCTGGCGGAAGAAAGCGCTTGGATAGAGAGATGGAAAGAAGGTATGGAGCCTGAAGAAGTAAACAGAGCCTGGAGAGTATGGAGTAGCCGATGTGTAGAAGTCAATTGTGAAGTCAAAATCCATACAGAACTTCTAGTGAGCTTTACTCTATCCCATTCCCTGACTCCAAGTGCCCTACAGAACTTATGAGCCTCCCTAGTTCCTAATGCATATAATAAACATTTTTAAAAAAATTCTAAGGAATTTATTAGAAAAATAACTTTGCTAGACTGGAGAAAAGCACATATCATTGTATTTATCAAACACAACCATTAGAAAAAGCAGGAAATTTAGAAGTAAGGTTCAACTTGAAAGTAATCCAAACATTTGAAAGTTTGAAAAAATACAATGTCACCCAAACAATATTAAATGAGGGGAAAAAAGAACTCTCAGGCAACCTTGTCCATCCATACCAAAAATGTTTATATAATTGTTGACTACAAAAACCACAATGGCTTATTCTTAACCTTCAGATGGGTGTGCTGACGGGCCTTCTTTAAAACTACGTGTAATTCATAAATAAAGACATACACTTCATATTCCTGATTAGACAGATAGCATATTGTGAATAATGGAATATCATCTTTCCGTAAATCATATCTGATATTGGATGTTGAAATATATGGCATTCTTTGAAAATATGGGAACTGTATGACTGACTGAGAGAAACATATAAGCAAAGGCATGCAGAGATTCTCTGCAGGCAATGGAAGGATTGTAATTTAGCCTGGAATACAGAGGAAGCTATATATTTATGGACAAGCATCAGCAGGGGAGAAATTCTGAGTGTGTATATGCAAGTCCAAAGGAGCATTAGAAATAATATATCTCAGAGACAGAAGTTGGAAAAGAAGGTAACCCACAATATGGAATAAAATTGGAACACGAATGGACATCATGCTAGAGGCCAAGTTAGTGACACAGATGCTGGACTTGATCAAACTTATCATCAATATGCTAATGAAAAAGATTACTTCAAGGTTAGAATTCTAATGCACCTGGTCTTCAAAGACTCTCCAGGGTATAATGAGAATGAAGGAAAGGAGGAGTGAGGTTCTAGGGAGAGAAAGAAGGAAGTTCCTCTGAAAGACTCAAGGTCACAGAACCAGTGACTATAACTTTGGCATGGCAGAGTGGAAAGAAAAAGGGCTTGAGAAACTAATTGACACAGCTTGCTAATGCTGTGAGCATAACATTTTCTTTAAACTGAAATGATTAGGCATGCCTAGGTGAGTGTATGGAAGCCTTAGATCTAAGTGTGTGTTTGATACCATTTAGATTGATTCTTCTCTCTTCTTTTTTAGCACATTTTATTTTATTTGACATTTTTGAATCTCAGACTGTTTCCGAGATAATTCTCAACAGTTCATCCTGCTGAGAGGTCCTTCAGCTCCTGAAGGAAGTTAATGATAGGGGCTTGTGCCTAAACCCTACTTAGGTTCTTATTCAAAAGTGCCAACCAAGTATGCCATAAAGTACAGTTGGTTCTCTGGCTGTGGTGAGTCTGAACCATAGGAAGAGGCTGAATACTACAGAAAAGAGACTAGTTTGAGAGGCCAAGGTGGCACATAATAAAGCATTATTCCTCAGAGTTCAGTACGGTTCCAGGTGCCATCTATTATATGTGAATCATTAAAACAAAAAAATATAACAGACTACCCTCCAATGTGCAGTCATGAACGTGTACCTCCTAAATAGAAAAAACAAAACGTACTGTAATGGTGAAGCATCACACATATTGTATACTTTCTGCACTCCACCCACAAGCCATACAAGAACCAGGTCTATTCTAAACTGAGGATGTTTACAGTAATAGACTGTAGACATCTTAAAGCTCAAATTTCTGGATTTCTAATATTTTTAAAAATAATTATGTCCTTGAAATTTTGTTTTGAATTTACTTACCCTTAACTTATAATATGTACTCTGAGCCATAACTCCACTGTACAAAGTTTTCTTTGTCTGAGAATCAAGTATCAGAGGGGTAGCCGTGTTAGTCTGTATCCACAAAAACAATGAGGAGTCCGGTGGCACCTTAAAGACTAACAGATTTATTTGGACAAAAGCTTTCGTGGGTAAAAAACCCACTTCTTCAGATGCATGGAAGAAGTGGTTTTTTTACCCATGAAAGCTTATGCCCAAATAAATCGGTTAGTCTTTAAGGTGCCACTGGACTCCTCGCTGTTTTTGTCTGAGAATATTATCTCCATTAATCTCCAAGGTGTCAGCCATGTCTATTTTGATGAAGCTGTTGGTTTATTGGGTTTTTTGGTTTGGTTAAAAAAAATCCTTTGTCTACTTTTTGCACAATAACCAACACTTATTTACAGTAAAAATAGTATCATTTTTTCATGTAAGCTACTGTTACAGCTATATACAGTATAATGGTTAGTCTGTACTCCTGCACAGTTTTAAGGTACTGGTATAAATGACACTTCAGAAGGGATATGGAATACTCCCTATCAGCTGGCTATATTCTCTGAGCTCAAACTCACCAGTAAGATTATTTACAACATTTTTCAGCGGGTCTAAAAATCGCTCATTGGTCTATTTATACTATGATGTCTTAGTATTCATCTTTGGAAATTGCCCACGTATATTTTTTTACTTTTCATATATAAAAAATTAGATCAGGTTTATGCAGAGAGATATCCTTGAGTTCTCAGTTATAATACTCAAGGGCCTTCAACAATATTCAGATTTCACAAACTCTGATCATTGTTATAATTACTACCGAAATGATGTCTTATGAAATTTGCATCAAGTCCTAAAACTTCACATAATAAAACCTGAAAGAAATGCCATATTTATAAATCACACAACTGCTGTAATAAGTAAGCTAATATGTAAACTATTTTCCAGACTGACAGTAAAAATGCAGCATCTAAGGAATCCTGATGCACCATTAGGTAGATCAGTGCCAAATTATCATACACATTACTCTAAATGTATAGTATTTTTATACAATACAGGAAGAGATTTATTAAACAGTACTGAAAATAAAATTAAATAATGAATAAATAAGTGCATAATTACTTATTTTTCATATATAAAAAGTCCTACCTCTTTGCTTTCTTCTATATCCGACTCACTGCTAAACTCTTCTGTGTTTAAATTTTCAAAATCTGATTCTCCAATAGCCATAGGTACTGTCACAGTAAGGCCCGGATTGTTTATGAAAGACATATAATCATTTTCATCAACTACATATTTTTCCACACTGCTGCCTGTTCCTACACCACTGGTAGTTCCATTCCCATCTCTAAGACAATTAAGATCTTTGCTTATTTCAACGACAGTATGGTTGGAAATGCAGCTGTCTTTCTTGTTGTTTAGATCTTCAAATGCTTTGATTTCCTCTAATGCTTTTTGCTTTCTAACAAAGGCTTTTTGGACGAATTCCCGTAATTTTTTTTTCACATAATCTATTCCCTTCTGAATCCTTGCAACGGCAATCTGGAGATTATTCATTTCATTATCATCATCTGTAGCAGCAAGGTTATCTGAACTAAATGAACTCAGTAGCAAGGCCAGAAACAGGTTCAATACCTAAAAGATGAGAAAACATAGCTGTATAATATATATGTGTATATAAGAAATTAGTATTTTTAAAGGACACTATCTAATTAAAAATTATACAAATTATTTGTTTTAAAAAAGAGACTTATTTAATTTATTTTGGATAATCAAATAACAAACACTAATAAACATGAAAGAGTTTTACAAAAATGTCATTTTTTATCGTGTGCTGTTCATCTTTACTCACATAATGAAAATAAATCAGTTCAGCTTCCAAAATTCTCACATACTAACATATTGCTGCTGTTCTTGGATTCTAAACATCTCAAGACAATGTTATTCATTTAAAAATAGCTTTAAAAAGTCCTGGGTGGCTGTGTCAACCAGATTGTTGAGAGAACACTGTTCAAGCCCTTCTGAAAGATCTGGTAGAATTTAACAAAGATAGGATAGGATTCTATAGAAATTATTGTAAAAAACGACATAATTTAATGGTAAAATTATGTCCTCCTTAGATTGTCTAACCATTCTTAAGATATTTCTAGCAGGAATGTAATTTTCAGTTAAATTCTGTAGGATGGCTTAATAACTATATAGAAAGGTTAACAATCTTTATTAAATCCTACAGTACTCCCATTGCTTAGAATACTACTTAACAAACAAAAAATAAAATTATTGTATCTTCCCGTTTTGCTCATCTTTCCATTTAGCACACACTCATTTCCTCTGTTTTTCTATAGGAATTTGATATTACAATGGCCTTCTTTGTTTGTTCACCAGAAACATTAATGAGGCTAGTATCAATACTGCTCTGAGGAATATGGTTTATTATTTATACTTTAGGCTAGCAGATGGTACACAAAAGGACAAAACATTTATATTATTTTATTTTACCAAAGTCTTCCATAAGATCGGGCTATTTTCTTTTAAATGTTCATAGCAATAGACAATTATACATCTATATGTCTATATCTAAATAGATATATACCAAATAATCTGGTGTACACTTTCTCACTAGAGTACCCTTTTAAAAGCAGTGGTTTGGATAGTTTAAAGGTCATGAGGTATTCTCACTTTCAAATTTAGGAGCAGAAGCTGTCATCTGATGGCTGACTAGTTGTAATCTCAGTCTATTTCCTAATGAACAAGTGTCCACAAAAATTTAAGAAAAACACTGGGCTGTCAGTCGGAGTGTAAATCCAGGACAGATGTCAAACAAACTAAAAAAACCAATCACTGTAATTCTGATGTGATCAAACTTTCCTCATGTGCAAATGTGCCAGACTTCTCCTTTCTCTTCTACTAAACTAAAGGGCCAAGTCTTCAGATCTTGCACATTCAAAGCTTCACTGAAGTCACAGAAATATTGGGCACAAAGAAATGTGGGATCAGGCTCAAATATGACCTAATGATGAGGTTGCTAAGTCAGAGAAATAAATGGCAGTAGCCATGTTGATTGCTGTGGAAGCGCTCTCTTTCTTTAATATATGCAATAAAATACATGTCCAAAAAAGGATGAAAATATCAACAAAAAAGGACATTTTATTTTCAATTAACTCAAAGTATGTTACAAAAATAGACGATAAAAAGAAACTTAAAACTAAAATAAAAAAGCAGTAGACTCTTATCTTAAACACTGCTTCCCAGTTAGAAACATATTTTTTCAAAAGTTCTAAATTGGCCAATTTAATTTACATTGGGCAAAAACTTGGCACTTAGCTGTCAGCTTGGATGCAAATTCTGTTCTGAAAATACAGCTAATCATTATGTCATTTTTATTCTTCTAGTTTGTCATGAAAATAGTTTAAAGCAATTTTAGAGGACTCCACAAATGGTGTAATTTTAAAATAGAAGTTTTACAGGCACATAGTGGGTGCAAATGCATCTTGCTCTGGAAGTTTGTTTTATAATATATATCTCCAAAAAGTAACAATGGCTGAACTTTGAAAACTTATAGACCTACTTAGGTACCTAAAGTTAACCGTCTGAATCCGACATGTACTACATAATTAAGCACAACTGAATGATTTATGAAATTTAATTGTGAGTGTATTTTTTTATTAATTTAAGCTAGAATCACAGTTGTCCGGTAAAAATCTTATATAATCCACGCAAGAGCCTTGTGTTTATAAGGACACTCTAGTGTTCTTTGGAGCATTTATTTTCTAGTACAGGGACAAAAAGGGGATAACAGCTGACAGAGTCACAAGGGGCTAGATTATGTCTTCATACACAACTCTAAGCAAGGGGTAGTGCAGCATACACAGCACAAAACCAGATTAATAGATTCCAAGGTCAGAAGGAACCATTGTGGTCATCTAGTCTGACCTCCTGTATAACACAGGCCATATAATCTCCCCCAAATAATTCCTAGAGCATATTTCTTAGAAAAACATTAAGTATTGATTTAAAAATGGCCAGTGAGAGAGAATACACCACGACCCTGGGTAAATTATTCCAGTGGTTAATTATCCTCACTGTTAAAAATGTATGCCTTATTACTGATCTAAATTTGTCTAGCTTCAACTTTGTGGGAGACACTGTGACTCAGACAACACCTCTGAGTTAATTATTTGCTGCTCACTCACTCCATGCATGGGAATAAGTGGATGTGCAGTATCTGCTTACTCCTGCACACCTGGACCCAAGCTCAGGGGACTCCACACTTCAGTGTAAGGGTAGGGTGGGGGGCTGTTCCTCCCTCTCTCTCCTCTGGATGGGCATGTAGTCTAAGCCAAACAGAGGTTTTTACAAAGTAAGCTTGGAAAACCTTTATTTGTTAAGTGTTATATATGCTTTTTTGCCGGAAAATGAATATCTGAAAAATTACATACCACAAGGTTTCCAATGACCATGACCAGCATGAAAACAATAAGGCACATGGCTTGGCCTGCAACCTCCATACAGTCCCACATAGTCTCTATCCATTCTCCACACAGCACTCGGAATACAATCAAAAAAGAGTGGAAAAAGTCATGCATGTGCCAGCGTGGAAGTACACAGTCTGTAGCAATCTTGCAGACACAGTCTTTGTAGCTTTTACCAAACAGCTGCATACCAACCACAGCGAAAATGAAGACAATGATGGCCAGCACCAAGGTCAAATTTCCCAAAGCCCCCACTGAGTTACCAATAATCTTTATCAGCATATTCAGTGTTGGCCAAGATTTTGCCAACTTGAATACTCGGAGCTGAAAAACAAGAGCAAAGGAGCATTTTAGTGCAAAATGAAACTCTGAATGTGTGTCTTGCATCTCTATTTATAAAAAGTTCTGTATTGTAAAATATTTCATTTTACAAATTTAGATGCCATTTAGCCAAATTTGCTGTGGATGCAGTCTACACTATATTTGTAATGCAGAACCTATAAGGCCTGTTCCCATTAAAGTTTAGAAAATATAAAAATATCTTTTAAAATGAACTATAGAAACTAGGATGTGAGAATATGGCTTGTAATAATACTTGTAAAGAGAGCTAGAAGTGGATATTTTAAATGTGTAAATAATACTTCAGCTGATAAAGTTGAGATAGTTAAAATTTTCACAAAGATTTAGGAAAGTCTAATGGATTACATGCAGATTGAGAAAGACATGGGCCAGTGAATGGGAAGGGAAATTCCATATTTAATGTGAAAAAATTGAATTGGGGTTACATTTGGTTAGTTTACTGCAGTGTATCCTCCATGTGGCTACTCATGAAAAGAACCCAGAAGCTTAAACTATTGTGTAATGCATTAGCTCATCTCTAATGGTGTCTGAGTCATTTTGAATTTACAGCACTGATACTCCATGGACTACACTGACAACCTTTCCCCTTTTGATGTCATTCAAGGTATTGGTAAACCCTAAATGGACTTGGATCTACTACAGTACACTAGGTAACATATCCTGTTTGATCATAGGATTAAATAATCCAAGCCAAGCACCTAAAAACGTTCTTAGCAGAAGGTTCCCACCTCTGGAATCTGTTCTCCCTGAGCGCGGGTTTTTTGGTGAACTTTCATTCAGGGGGTGATCTTGAAACAATCATTCTGAGAGGTGTGACCTACCCTGTTCATTTTACTGAGGTGTCAGTTTAGAAACCCAATTATGCTAATTTAAAGGTTCACATTGTAAACTATTCACTGCTCTTGAAAGCAAGTGGAAAGATAGAGGAAGGATCATAATATTAAAATCTGTACAATCTGTTGTGAGGGACAGCGCATTATGGTACCAAGAGTGGAGGGTGTATGGTAGATAGTCAGCACTTTCTCCTCTCCCTCAATCAAGCCCAAAGAGCCTCGTAAAGCCTGGCAAGGCATGTGAACCCCACCAAGAGGAGTCAAATCAGTGAGCACACACAAACCTATTTTTAATATCTGCACAAACTGCTGTGGACAGCATCTCATTTTGGCAACTCACACAGGAGGGTGGGTGGGGCCTTTTGTGAGGGAGTGTGGAGTTGTTTTCCATTTGAACTCCTGAACGGAGAGGAATATGCTACACTCCTTACAGTAGTTTACACTTCCCCACATCAGATGCAGTGCTCAACCTGCAGCAGCTCCACGCTGTCCTCAACATGCTGTCCTGCGAGGTGGGTCTTAAAGGAACGATCTAGTCTTAATTAACAGTGGACAAATTTTAAAGCAATATTTTGATAGTGATAAAGTGATCTCCATTTAAAAAACAAAACAAAACATTTTTTGTCAGTAAACATAATGTTGTATTTGAAGTTGCTAGATGCCACAGCAATGGATGCCATAAAAAAACCTAAGCTAGTTAGTTATTTCCTATTCTTAGTATTGGGAAGTATTACAGTTTTTCAGAAACTATATGTGGTAACAACTGAAAAAAGTTGACTTTTTAATAGTGCCTATTGTGGCTCCAGTAACTATATGTATGCTGGCCTGTAAACACATGAAGTTGGTTATAGGGTGATGTTAAAAAAGCAAACATTTACAGTGGTACCATATAAATATTTCACTGAAACATACATTCTTAATTTAGGTGATGCCATGGTAAAGTCAGTACTTTGATATGGTATTGTGTTACATCTAATGGTAATTATTGCTACATTTTGTCCTCTCTTGCTCCATCCTTTTCCCATTGAAGCAAATATATTACAAATGGTGAATGGAGGTGAGGAAATAGAGAGAAGGCAAAATGTTTGGGAGGCCGGGGTCAGGTCAGGACTTTGATGATTTTGTGTATTTTTTATGGTTGTATTAGTAATTATGTGTTTGCACAACCTTAACTAGCTTTTAATAAATGTATTGGATTGGGGGAAGACAGATGGATAAGGTACATTCATAAACATCTATGTATATATTGTATATACGTATATAAATATATAAGACATATGATACTGCCTTATAATTTACATGCCTATATCTTACACTCTGATCATATCTCTAATAATATCTTTCATCACTCCATCATTTGCTATACCGTTGATAAAAAGACTTGAAAAGTACCATGTTTTGCTCTCTCCCTTGATAAATTAGATTAAATTATTGACAAAAAATTGAAAATGTGATAGTATCTCTCTCTCTTAATTTCATCAGTTATCCATCAGTGGATTTTAATAAGAAAATATAAAAATGAGATTAAAATATAAGGGTTTTGTACATGTTACCTGAACCTTGTGTTAAAAAAACAGATTTATTACTATTGGACCTGATTTTAAAAATTAAGAATTCACAATCATTCTTCCACCAGTACTATTCCACATCACATTGTGCATGCAGTGAAAAAAGAAGTTTTCTGAATGTGCCATATAAACATACTGTGGCTGAATTATAAATATATTTAGGACCTGTCAATAAAAAACCCGTGTAAATGTTATTTATTAATATATTTACCAATCTGAATGATCGGAGAACTGATAATCCTTCAACATTTGCAAGACCAAGTTCCATTAAACTAAGGCTGACAATAATACCATCAAAAATATTCCAGCCTTCTTGGAAATAATAATAAGGGTCCATGGCAATTATCTTTAAAACCATTTCTGCTGTGAAGATCCCAGTAAATACCTAAATGCAAAATGTAATCAATTAGTCTAATTTACTGGAAGTTTGTTAATAAATGTATTTGAGCAAATTTTTACAATCCAGCTGTAGACTCATAGACTTTAAGGCCAGAAGGGACCATCACAATCATCTAAAACGATCTCCTGCACATTACAGGCCACAGAACCTCACCCACCTATTCCTGTAATAGACCCATAACCTCTGGCTGAGTTACTTAAGTCCTCAAATCATGATTTAAAAAATTGAAGTTACAGAGAGTTTAAACCTGCAAGTGACCCATGCCCAGTGCTGCAGAGGAAGGCAAAACCTTCCCAGAATCTCTGGCAGTTTGACTGAGAGTAAAATTCCTTCCAGACCCCAAATATGGCACTTAGGCCCTGAGTCTGTGGGCAAAGCCCACCAGCCAGTCACCCTCAGTCTATAACTGTTATATATCTACATAGTTCCTTAATATTTTCACACAGTAATATTCAGTAATTAAAATCAGTGACTGAAAGACTTTACCTTCTGGCATTTATTTAGTAACTTATGTTTTATAAGTTGGTGCTTTCACTCCATTTCCTACAGGATACATCAAATAAAAATAACACAAGAATTGACAGTAATTTGCATCCTTGCTGGCAGTCTCAGAAGAGAGAGAATCTGAGATAACTTTCCCCTAAATGTGGTTCCTTCAGGTCAGAACTGAAGTATGGAGGTGGAATAGGACAGAGAAGCTTGCTCTGTCTGGGCTGTACCTGTTCTGTGGATAAAGAGAGGGTTCCATCCAATGTAGCATCTTCCATGAGCTCCACATTCATATGGGAAAATGTGGTTCAAAATATTTGAAGGGACCAAGGCTTAAATGGCAGAACCCCATTGATTTTAGTGGGGCCAGGGGTTTCACCCCTAAATCTCTTCTGCACTAAATACCGATAAGCAGCATGTAAAGCCCTAGTGATTCTGAAGCAAACTATGTAGTGCCAGATACGTCCAAGTGTTCTGAAATACCACAGAAGTGTGTCCAGGATTTTCCTAGTTATCTGCGGAAGCAGGAATTGTGCATTCTGCCACCACACTGTGATTGTGCAGTTCCTTCAACCCACTTTCTCTCACTCCCACAATAGTTAATTTTATGGCAGCAGGACTGACTTTTTTCAAACCTCTATGCAACTATGATGCTCTGGGTGACTGGACTTAAATTTGGGAATTTCAGAATTGGGAGTACAGTACCTGAAACACCATTAAAACATTAATCACAGTCAAATGGTATATATCAACATTTTTTACAAATACTACTTTTCAAAAATAACAAAACTATACAGTTAGACAAGATTTAACGGCGATTACAACATAATCAGAGGAAAAGGGAGACAACTCTGCAGAACAGTTACAATTGGGGTCAAGGGATTAAGGTAGTAAATGAAAAACAAATTTTAAAAAGTCTTTCTTCCCAAGCACACATACCCATCACCAACAAATAATTTTTCTTGAGCTTTTGCTGCACCATCAAAACCAATGGAAATAGAACATTTTAGCTGAAATTAATCTACCTTTTCTGATAATTACTGGTTGTTCTTAATCCAAAATGACTAATAAATTGTACAGAAAGTGAATCATTACATTTCATAACTATTTCTTCCTTCTCATAACCATACTGCAAGAGCACAATCTTCTGTTTGCCATATCATAATCAATCCCCTAACAATAGAATATGATATCAACAAATAATAAAATATTCTTTGGATGCAAACTACCAAATGAGGAACTGAGGATTTAATTGAAACCAGTAGAGAGGACACTCTC
The DNA here is from genome assembly GCF_965140235.1 of Caretta caretta. Taxonomy (NCBI): domain Eukaryota; kingdom Metazoa; phylum Chordata; order Testudines; family Cheloniidae; genus Caretta; species Caretta caretta. The sequence continues at coordinate 36,310,862 of NC_134216.1, forward strand.
TGCATGCACCTACCCTTAATTTAGGTTAATGAATTATTAGAATGGATAGTGCAAAGCCTACTTCTTGTTAACATGCAGAGAAAGGAAATCAGGAACTCAAAATGGGGGAGGGGAGAGAAGGTGGAAAGCAGGACCTTGGATTGGCAAATGGCTGGAGTGAGAGGGGCCTAAATTAATCTTTTCAGAGACAGACTATAATATCTTGGGAAAGAATATTCTGGAATATGTAATGAATACAAGGAAAATATGAGTTATTTCAGTTGCTGCAGGAGGAAGGAAACCCTATTTTATAGAAGAGCATCTCAGACTGTTATTTTAATTTTCTGTGTTTTTATATTTTATTAATGTACTGTTTTAAAGGGTCACTGCTAAAATGTAAAGGCTACAGAAAATGTATCTTTTCTTTAAAACATCTTCTTACAGAGCTATATGTCAGCCCTACTAAATCAGTGTTCAATATGAATAGAAGCTAGACTGCTTAAAACCCAGCAATAATAATCAGGGCACTTGGCTGATTTTGGTTCTCAGGCGTGCATATGGCATGAGTCTGTGTATCTCATTCCATCCCTCTCCTATCCATACTTTCTGCAATCTTGTGCACTGACAAGGGATTAAAAATTTACAAGAATCCTGTTCGCAGACAAAGAATTCTTGCAATTAAGCATGAAAATGGCAAGTGGAGTGGATGAGACAGGAGAGAGACAGAGAGAGTGTGTATATATACAGATATATATACTCACAAACAACAAAGTTGGCAGGTCTTACTATTCAAAAAGGCAAGCGTGTATAGTCCCAAGCCTATGGGTGAGGTTTTAACAGTGTATGTAGATAAATATGTAAAATTGACACAACCCTTCTGCACACACAACTGTCAAATGTACTTAGCTATTCTTTATAGTGATTTGTCCAATACAGTATTAGTATCAATGCTACAATACCATACCACATTTCATCTGGATTACAAAAATGACGGCACTAGAACTGGTAGGAATTTTTGATGGAAAATGCCATTTTTGTCTAAATCAGAACATTTAGTAAAATGTGTTTACTTTTATGAACATTTGCACACAAATGTCCATTCTGAGACTTCTGCAAATGTGTTTCAGAATTCCAAAATTTTATGTTAAATGTTTTTCATTTTTATTTTATTTTTATATTATTTCATACCATGTCAGCACTCCGACTGCTACTGACATGACACAAAATAATGGTTAAAATATTCTATTCTATTGTTTTATTTTAATTTTATTTTAAACATCATTAAGGGCAGCTGTTATTTAGTACTGATTTGAGTGACCTTTTGATGTAGAAAAGATAAAATGTTTCAGTCACTAGTAAGAAGAAGCTGCCCTAAATGATTTTGAAAATAAAAAAAATATAGCCTATTTCCACAATTATTTCATGTTATGACACGTCAGCACACAATGTTATGAAATAATGTAAAAATAATATAAAAAATTTTATGGGAGAAGAGAGAATAAAATAAAATTCTAAATAAAATTGCAGAATTCCAAAATGAAGATTTTCTGAAACTGATTTTTTTTCTTGGAAATTCCAGTTCACGAGAAATTTAAAAAATATTTGTTTTTTGTTCTGAAATATCTATTTTCAAATTCCAGCTTTAAATGGTACCCAGTTTTTCTATTGATATTGTTGGTAAATTTACAAACACTTGAGCACTTTCTGATATGCAATAAAATATAATCTTCCCGTTTGGTGAGTATTTTTCCAGTTCCCTAAAGTGGCACTGGCATGTTAGTAGCAAGAGAAATGCCATTCCAGAATTACAGGTTTCAGAGTAGCAGCCATGTTAATCTGTATTCGCAAAAAGAAAAGGAGTACTTGTGGCACCTTAGTTTGCAAATCAGTGGCACTACTATGGGTACCCGCATGGCCCCACAGTATGCCAACATTTTTATGGCTGACTTAGAACAACGCTTCCTCAGCTCTCGTCCCCTAACACCCCTACTCTACTTGCGCTACATTGATGACATCTTCATCATCTGGACCCATGGAAAAGAAGCCCTTGAGGAATTCCACCATGATTTCAACAATTTCCATCCCACCATCAACCTCAGCCTGGACCAGTCCACACAAGAGATCCACTTCCTGGACATTACGGTGCTAATAAGCGATGGTCACATAAACACCACCCTACACCGGAAACCTACTGACCGCTATTCCTACCTACATGCCTCCAGCTTTCATCCAGACCACACCACACGATCCATTGTCTACAGCCAAGCTCTACGATACGACTGCATTTGCTCCAACCCCTCAGACAGAGACAAACACCTACAAGATCTCTATCAAGCATTCTTATAACCACAATACCCACCTGCTGAAGTGAAGAAACAGATTGACAGAGCCAGAAGAGTACCCATAAGTCACCTACTACAGGACAGGACCAACAAAGAAAATAACAAATCACCACTTGCTAAACTAAAACCTCTCCAATGCATCATCAAGAATCTACAACCTATCCTGAAGGATGACCCATCACTCTCACAGATCTTGGGAGACAGGCCAGTCCTTGCTTACAGACAGCCCCCCAACCTGAAGCAAATACTCACCAGCAACCACACGCCACACAACAGAAGCACTGACCCAGGAACCTATCCTTGCAACAAAGTCCGTTGCCAGCTGTGTCCACATATCTATTCAGGGGACACCATCATAGGGCCTAATCACATCAGCCACACTATCAGAGGCTCGTTCACCTGCACATCTACCAATGTGATATATGCCATCATGTGCCAGCAATGTCCCTCTGCCATGTACACTGGCCAAACTGGACAGTCTCTACGTAAAAGAATAAATGGACACAAATCAGACGTCAAGAATTATAACATTCAAAAACCAGTCGGAGAACATTTCAATCTCTTTGGTCACTCGATTACAGACCTAAAAGTTGCAATTCTTCAACAAAAAAACTTCAAAAACAGACTCCAACGAGAGACTGCTGAATTGGAATTAATTTGCAAACTGGATACAATTAACTTAGGCTTGAATAAAGACTGGGAATGGATGGATCATTACACAAAGTAAACTATTTCCTCATGTTTATTCCCCACCCCACCCCCACTGTTCCTCAGACGTTCTTGTCAACTGCTGGAAATGGCCCACCTTGATTATCACTACAAAAGGTCTCCCACTCCCCTCCCCCACCCCCCCGCCGGTAATAGCTCACCTTAAGTGATTGCTCTCGTTACAGTGTGTATGGTAATACCCATTGTTTCATGTTCTCTATGTATATAAATCTCCCCACTGTATTTTCCACTGAATGCGTCTGATGAAGTGAGCTGTAGCTCACGAAAGCTTATGCTCAAATAAATTTGTTAGTCTCTAAGGTGCCACAAGTACTCCTTTTCTTTATTCCAGAATTAGTACTTTCATATAAAAGTAACTGAAGACAATTCAAAGAGTATTCTGATAGTGGAATATTTTATTAGATTTCTGACATTAAAAAAATATTTTCTATGCAAAGAGTGTCAGCACCAACGGGAGAGAATTAAATCATCATCTAGCAGCTAAAAAAGACAAACTCTAAGATAGGCTTCAAAGAATCTGTCAAGCAATTTACCTAAACTGAAGATTATGCTGTCAAACAATATTCAATGATTACATTACAACTCAAGATTATGGGCCTGATCATGCTCCTGTAAAAATCCGGTGTAACGGTGGCGTCAATGAAAGAGGCCACTCTTATCTGTGAGAGTCCAGTGTACACTTTTTAACCTGCTTACAAAAGGTTGTCTGGAATGAAATTAAAACAAGTTTTTATCTATCTAATCTATCTAATGAATGCTATATATATGCTTTCTTTTAGGAAAATTCATTTTTATCCACTACATGCTACATTACAACCCACTTACCAGGTTTCCCACAGTCAGCACACTGCTGAACTGTTCTGTCATTGGGTAGTGTTCCATGGCCATAAACAATGTGTTGAGAACAATGCAGATAGTAATAGCAAGATCAACAAATGGATCCATCACAACCAAATTGACTATATGTTTTACTTTTAACCATGGGCTCCAGCAGTCCCAGATCAAGAAGGTGTTTGCAAATCTGTACCAGCACGGTGGACATTTGTGTCTGGATTCTTCGAGCTCTGGAAAAAAATGTGTAACATTAACTTATAAAACCAACAATTTTCCTAACAGAGCCACTAGAAGTGCTTAGTTTAAAATTAAAAAAATATCCCAAAGGTTTATGTGCAGCTAAAATATACTATATGAAAGAATTAGTCATTTGTGATTTGTACACTAAATACACACATTTCCAAATGAGCATCTTTATAAGCACAATGATACTGCTGCTTTCACATTAGCTGTGTAGTACACTATTTTCTCGACTAAAGACATATTCACTAGTACAATAAACAATACTAAACCACTACTTTCACATACTGCAATGTAAGGGATACTCTCATTCTTTACTCAAATCAATAGAGGATTATGGTTTTGTGGGGCCCTGGGCCAGAGCAAGTCTGGGGCCCTCCCCACCCTTTCTGACTGCAGTCCCCTCCCCGGGCACTCCCCAGCAAGCCCTGCGCCCCAACCCTGCTCCCCAGCAGGAACACCAGGAGGAGCAAGTCGGGGCACAAGGGCACCCTTTTTCTGGGGCCCCCCAATTGTCTGGGGCCTCTTGGCCCAGTGGCTAATCCACCACTGACTCAAACCACTGTTTTGTTTTGTTTTTAAAAATGCAGTATGTGGGTTAAGACAAACACAACCCCTTCCCCCACTCAGTTTTAGTAGGACAAGTTGTCTTCTCATATACCTACAATAAATCTATCAATTAAGAAGCAGATCTATTATGTAAGCCTGTGTCCTCTGTTGGGAATATCTGATTCCTATTTTTCCTTACATTTGACATCATCATAAAGGTCAGATTTCCAGAAGCCAAATTGCCTCTAAATAAGGTTTGATTGCAAGGATGAACATCCGTGTGAGAAATCAAACCTTGATGGGATGTTTGGGGATGGAACAGAAGGAACATGGAGATATTCTGGTTTAAGTTAAGAAGTTAGCTTAGTGAAAAGCAGCCCCCTACCCCTTTTCCCTCCTCTCCCCGCAAAATGTCCATGCACTGTTTAGTAGAAGTTGCGTCTGAATGTGTGCATTGCAAAGGGCATCAGTAGGTGGTGAGCAATTTCCAAAATTCTGTATAAATATTGGTCGTGAAGATCTTCCTGCAGTAAGATAGAACAAGTTGGTTGGGTGGAATAACCAAATTTCTGAATGTTTAGCTAGTCAGAATGCTGATGGGGGAGGATTATTGTTAGGAATCCGGACCTCCAGCAGAGCCAGTCTCCAGGTAACCTAACGAGTGCAGCGGGTCTATAGTAGTCTGCATAATTGGCTACACCACATGATCAGTTGGAGGAGTCAGCCAACCAGCTCTTAAGCTGAGCACCAGTTCAGCGACTGTTCAAAGCATTTGCTCCTGGTTGTGTTAGTTCCAGTTCTCACCCTTCACTCTGGTTCCTGACTTCGGCTCTGAACTTTGGTTCCATCTCCTGGCTCCTGATCCTTGGCTGTGGCCTCTGACTGACCTTGGGCTGCAATTTCTGGCTACTGATACCTACTCTAACCACTAGTCCCAAACACCCACATCCCAGTCACTGACAGTGACCCTGAACTGGGATGGAAAATGGGCTTTCAGAGAGAATGATTGGGAGGACAAGGAAGACAGGGTTTCCCTAGCCATCTTCCAGAGGTTGAAAAACCACAGCCTTTGAGGCTACAAAGGAGCTATCAGGATGACATAAGCTCAGATCTATCTGATGTTTCTGCCTGTCCTTGCTAGTAAGGGAAGAGGGAGAGAAAGGTAAACAGTGAGAATCTTCTTCAGCTAAAGAAGAGGTGACAGAAGAGCTCCCATAGGTGACAGCAGAACTGGCCCAGAATTTTGAATAATGGGAAGCAAACTGACCCATCTACACATAGTGCTTCATTTAGAGACATTGGCAAAGTCGTACTAACCTCTTGTATAAATCAGTCAAATTTGTATGGACTCAACTGATATCAAATCTAGTAGAAAGGAAGACTCTACTGTGATCTGAGATTTGTAAAAATGCATTGGAACTATTTTTACAAGAGGATAAGTAATGTACACCTTCATCTTTGATTATAATTAAGCTTGGATTGATTTGCTTCTCTGAGAAATGAGAAAGTGACTCATTTTAAAACAATCTGTTGAAATTTTCACTTTTCACAAATGAATTTGAAGAGTACTTTGTAAATTTTGTTTATACATTTTCTTTAAAGTTTGAGGTCGAATACACATTACAAAGGAAATTAAATAGGCTTTGTCTGACTTTTTAGAATTGCTGTTAAAAAATTTCCTTCACATATTAATCAGTAACAGTGTGCCAAAAGGTATCACGATAGATCTTTAGAGCAAGTCAAAATGTTATGCTATGTGAATGAAGTTCCAGTATATTCAGTTTTCATCATGTTTCCAAATCACCTTTCATTCTTCTAGTTTTTGTGAATAAATATTTTATGGAAGGAACTCGCAATATATGAGGTTTTTATGAAACGTTATTTATATTTTTGTCTGCATCCCTCCGTTGTAACTCAAGAGAAGCAGTGGATGTATAGGGTTGGAGGGAGCCAATTATTATAGGGGTTTTTTTTAACCAAAAGACATGGATTGTTGTTCACTTTCCATACTTGTCTGTCTGTCCTTGGACTTTAAGGTAAGGACTTTGGGTAAGGACCATGCATAACACATCCCTGTTATTATCCTTGTTATTATCCCAAATTATTAATATGTAATGATAGTTTCTATGAAGGTTTGCTTTAATCTCCTATTGACCTGATGTTTTAGAAAGAAATCCCGTTCTGCGGTATCAGCCATCTCTTTGGCCTCTACCACTTCATCATAAATGCTAGTATCATGGAATGGTCTTTCTCCTTTTGCAGCTTAAAAAAAAAGAAGACATAATTAGTCATCTGCCCTTGGATGGCTGTTACCCTTTGGACCTGGTCTCCCTTTCAGTGACTGCACTAAGAGAAATTCTCTTTCTTTCTCCTCACAGGGGAATATTTCCCGAACAGTGTTTATTTTGTTTCTTCTACTCTGTTCTAGACTGGAGCCAATATATAAAAAAATATAGATTAGGATTAATATCATAGGAGGCTTAGGGTAAATCAGGCTAAATGATTAAGAACATGTACTGGAAATGTTCATTTTGTACTTCCAGTGCCATACAGACTTCACCTGTCCAATTATACAATTACAAGAGAAATTGTGTACATCTTGTCTTAAGTGCAGCAACTAATAAAAATTCAGTGAAATGTGTATAAAAATGAAATTTGTCACATACCTTCCATTGTGTTTGTGAGTATGCTGGCTATACTCATTGCTCTTTGTCTTGCAGTAGAATCTTCCAACATTTCCATGGAAATTTGATAAGAACTCAATCTTCTTTTTCTTATTTCTGTTTCTGTAGTGGTGCCCTGCAAATGAAATGCTGGTGAATTAAAGCATTTTCAGCAACTTATTAACAACACAATATACAAATCCTATCATGACTTTCAAGGAAAGTCTGCTATGAACAGCTTCTTATCCAATATATTAGACTTTCCTTACATACTGCAAGTTTCTGTCTCCACTAGGATTAGCTTTGCTGTTTCCTAGATGTCTGGTGGGAATTTCAAACTGCCCAACAAGCAGTGAGCTAATCGGAAGTGGGTATATGAAAATACACACAGTGTGATTAGATAGAGGAGAAGGAAGATTTTAGGTTCCAGCAGAGATTCAGGTTCTCTCATTGAAGGGGTTGTTTGAGAAAGTATTGCAAGGTGACTCTTAATTTGGGGAGCAAATTGCCAAGCAGTGCTGGGAAGTTGGGGGCCAATGGCTAATTTAAATGAATGTTGGGAGTAAACTAAAATTTGCTGCCAGGTATCTTTTTGCTAAATGCTTATTAATTTCTTTAGAAATTAAGTACTTGTGGCACCTTAGAGACTGACCAATTTATTTGAGCATAAGCTTTCGTGAGCTACAGCTCACTTTATCGGATCCAATGAAGTGAGCTGTAGCTCACGAAAGCTTATGCTCAAATAAATGTGTTAGTCTCTAAGGTGCCACAAGTACTCCTTTTCTTTTTGTGAATACAGACTAACACAGCTGCTACTCTGAAACCTTTAGAAATTAAGTGCAGGTGTAGCCTATTACCCGAAGTTCCTGAAAGATGTGCATATTTGCCAGTCGTAAGGTGGCAATGGCAAAGAAATCAGTATTTAAAAGGATAGTATTGGTGCATGAAATACAGTAGTAAGGAATTAATGATGCTAGTGCTATTAAATGTTGCATTCCCATCCTGCTAAGAAATCTCACAATTTCTATGAAATCATTTCTTGTGATGGAAAAATCAAGTTATAATAATTGTTTTTTCATCCACCGAAATCTCACTGTTTCAAAAGGGTTGCAATAAATATGGAAGTCACCACTTATTTTCCTAGTCCATTCCAGTTTATAAATGTTTAGGATATATAATATAAGATGGCCTGGGACTTTTGCTTTCTGTTTTATATGATCTCAAGTTACCTTTATAAAGCAATAAATATTAAACTCTGATTTAAACATTCTTTAGCAGGCTACTGTTCCTGAGCATGTGTATTATTTTTTTTTTTTTTACAATTTTTTCTTCTCCTCTTGCTTGAGACATGATACAGTGGTCTGAACATAGGAGTCAGGAATTCATGAATCCCAGTTCCTGCTCTCTCACCAAATCACTGACTGGCTTTGGCAAGTCACTTAGAGCACTACATGGTGCATTGATCTGCATTGTATGGAGTGTAAATTCTAAAGCACAGCAGCACGTTACGCACTAACTGGCCAGTGTAGACCCTCCTGGTGGTTACTAAAAGTTTCCCCGTGTGTGTTAATGTAGTACTCATTGAAATGGGATGACAGTAACGTGCAGGAGGGAACTTTTAATATGTATCAGCAGTTAGAGCACAACATGCTGGTACACATGAGTATTTACCTCCTGTTCCCAGCTGGTGCAGACTAATGTACCATGTGGACAAGTACTTACTCTCTCTGCCTTAGTTCTACCACCTATAAAATGGGGATAATAACTCTTGCTTACTTCACAAGGGGGTTGCAGTGATTAACTGGTTAATGCTGAAAGAAAAGGAGTACTTGTGGCACCTTAGAGACTAACCAATTTATTTGAGCATGAGCTTTCGTGAGCTACAGCTGTAGCTGTGAGCTCACGAAAGCTCATGCTCAAATAAATTGGTTAGTCTCTAAGGTGCCACAAGTACTCCTTTTCTTTTTGCGAATACAGACTAACACGGCTGTTCCTCTGAAACCTGGTTAATGCTGGTTTAGCATGAAGATAAAAAGCTCTGTACAAGTGATGACAATTATCATTCCTGAAAAGGAGACTCGACATAAACAGGCTGAATCTTTTTTAGATGAAAAGATCTATCAAATATGCACAAGCACACATATACCAACTGACAGTTTCCTTCATTACTTTTTTGAATTTCTGGTCCAAAGACCTATGTCAAGATACGAAATCAACATAGAAACAAAACAAGAAATTTATGGTAATAGTGAAATTTAAACACTGCATTGTAATGAATATGTTTGTGATTAATTTTAGTACTCTTAAAAACTAGCCAGTGTCATTGACCATACATTTTGTAAAATATTATATTGTATATACCATCATTTTTGTAAATATTTTAAATATCTCATATTGGATTCCAAAATTTTACAACTTCAGCTAAAATTAAATGCAATTGGATGGGTGTATAATAAACACATTTCTCATTAATATTATGTACCTGGTCTTCCTCCCATTGAAGTTCTTGGGGGTTTGCCATTGACTTTAATGGGAATAGGCTATCACCCCTTATCTTGTTAGTTCTATGCGTTTGCAAGCACTGTACTTTTACTTAGTTGTGGACTAAAGGAAGTTTATCTATTTCAATGTGTTTTGTTGGGGCAAAACTTACATCCAGATGCAAACATTCAATTAAGATATTTTTCTCTCCCTATCTGTATATATTGAAGACAGTGCATGTAGGGAGAGCAGAATATTTGAGTTGAGTTCTGCCAGATGTATCTGAAAGGAGATTTCCCTCCCCCCACCTTTACTGTGTTAAAAGAATTACAAGATATAGATGAATTTGCAGCTATAGAAACACCTGCCTGAACTATTTCAAACTTGCTTATATGACAGTGAAGTTACTATGATCAGTGGTTTATCTATGATCACCTCTGGGAGAAGTTGTCCAGTAGGCGAAGTGAGAGCTGAAGGTCCTCCAACCAAAGAAACCACCCCATTGCAATCTACAGTGCTGTGCATCTTCCCATTTGGTGGAAGCGCTGGTACCATCCTGGATGACCTACTGGCTTCACTAATGTTACTGTTGCGTCTTTCACCATGTCTGTTTGGAGCAAAGAAAGACTCTCTTCTGCTCTCACTGTCTTCAAGAGTGCTGTGTTCATCATCAGCGAAGTCATTTTCTGATCCTATATCTTTTGCTCGACCTCTGAAGCTGAAAATGCTCGTTCTGCTGTTGCGCCTTGGGGAAAACAGGGAGCCACGAATACTCAGCAAAGACTGTAGGAAACCCCACCCCCCCACAAAGAACAGCATTAGTAAATGAAACACTTTAAAATACAATATCTTGTTTTCTCATGGTAAGTAGTAACCACACTCTAGAAAGAAGATATTTATTTGTTTTTAAGCACCAACAGTGTGCTCACAGGGCCACGTTGTCTACTTGGTGAGTGGGAATCATTTCTGAAGTGTTATGGAGGGTGTAGTCAGAAACAGGAAGGGGAATGAAGTCCAGCCACTGGCATCAAGTGTTTGGTTGTGGGTGAGGGGAAGCAGGAAGGTTTAGCAGTTAGGAGCATTGGCAAGAAGAAAAGGGACTGAGGTGGTGTCCACCATTTTCTGGGTTCTGGGGAGAGGCACGCTTCCCACCGATACCCTGACAATTTGTGTGCTCTACTTTTTTCTGTCTCCCACAAGATGGCAGGGATGAGGGGTCCTTGTACATTTTTCTTTCCGTTCTTTGTGGGAAACAGGGACCCTAAATCACAAGACTCATTACTCACTGCATCTCACTCTACTTGCCTGAGGGATGAGTGTTCTAATGATCAATGCTAAAATCACTCTGGATAAGCCTAGGCTGTACACCAGTCTGTAGTCTTCACCAGCGGGGCCCGTGATGTTGGGGCAGCGTAAGCAGCACTCTCAAACTACCACCCAGTGAAAAGTTTGGAGAAGACATGCTGGAAACTGTATTGGCACATGCCCGCCCTCACTGTGCTGTGAGGGAATGGTTGCAGAGCCCTCGTAGACTGCACAGAGTTCCCAGAAGGCCACCACTTACCCATTACAGTTCTAAAGGTGGTTTTTGCATATAGTTGAAATTACTTTTAATAAAATTCTAGGGCCATGAGATCCAATTCTGTCCTTAAATGGGAATGTGGGACTTCAAAAGGAGCTTGTATGAGTGTCCCAGGGCAGGATTTGACTCAAAGCAAGTACAGAGATCAGCAGGGACCAGAGTTATCTGAAGATGACCTTTTACCACTGAGAAAAAGAAAATCATTCTTTGTTGGTAATTCTTCTGTTTAATTACAGTACAAGAAACTGCTTCATAGAACCTGTGTCTTCCTTTCTGCATATTTCATTAGCAGCATTCATGAATAAATAAAACTAGTAACAGTCCTGGAGAAAACAAACCCTGCATTAAGCTTTCTTCAATCTTCCTTTTTTAGCAGTCTTCATGTCTTGGTATATTAAATCTCAATTCAGACACTATTCTTTCAGGAAAAACCCATTATTTACATGCATAAAATAATAGCATTTACATTCAGATTTTACTGTGAGTGCAAGAAAGAATATGAAAAGCAGAGGCTACTTTTAAAAAATATTTATCCCTACATCTGTACTAATAACAAATACTGTTGGAAATATAAATATATTATAGGTGGGTCTGGTAGCACTGCCTTTTATTAAGGCTACCCAACACTTTCAATTATAAGACTCAGACTTATAACTTTGACAGACTTTAACCATTTGGGCTGAAAATTTCCATGCCAGCTATCTGCCTCAGTCTAAATGTTTTTTGGAAAATTCCGCTTAAAGTTGCAGAGCCATTTCCAAGAAGGAGGCTAAGGAAATATGTTGTTTTGCCCATTTTAAAAAATTCTGATGTCCTTTTCTTTGGAAAGCTCTAGTGTCCTGTCCGCATCCTGTGTCATCCGTCCGTTCCCGCTTTGGGGCATAAACTTAAACTTTGGCATGGGGGTGATCTTCATTTCAATGATGTTTCTTTTGCTATCCCCATGAAAATCTGCCCAAATTTGGTAAAGTTATAAGCCCTTGAAAAATAACAGGTCACACATCTCAGTAGAGACTTCTTAGGTTTTAGCAGCTAAATTCCCTGAAGTTTCTGTCTACCTGGAGAATGCTCCAGCCTGGAGCTGAGCAGGACTTTCCCTGCAATTGCAGCTCTGGGAGCTGTGGGCTGTGCTGGGTCCACTTGAACTGGCACTTGAATTGAGAGCAGAGAGGCTCTCTGTCCTGTGCTCTCAATGCTTCCTCTGCTGTGTTCAGGAGGAGGAAGCTGACAGATTCAAATGTGATGGAGACAAGAGCCAGACCTGCGGAGAACTTGGGAGAAATAGACTGGGACAAGGAGCCTGGGGTGGAAACTAGGAACAGAGGTTGATGGAGATGGGATGGGGAAGGTGAGAAGAGGGTAAATGCAAATGGAAGTTGTGGTGAGCAGGAGACTGTGACTGGCTGGGTAAGATGATTGGGATTCAGTGCTGGGGAGGGAATGTTGAAGGCGGGGGAACTGGGAGCCCAGGGGTGAGGGAGATGACTGAGATTGTCTGAGGAGCCAGGTGGGGAGACTGCAACTATCGGGGCAAGGAGTCTGGAACTGGCATAGGTAGTCTATAAGGGTGAGACTAGGACTGATATGAGAAGCCCCTGCTGAGTGACCCATGGGGTATCAATATGGTGCCAAAGATGGAATTTCTGTTTTTTCTGTTTGCTTTTTTAAAAACCAAGTAAATGACACACAAACTACATTAAAATAACAACATTAAGGTTGCAAAGTCAAGCACTCAAAAGGTAGGAAATGCCAGAATTAAGGTTGTCTGTATAACCTTAATTCAGCCCCCTGGAGTGTGTGCGCTAAGATACAATTGTTACTTACACAATCATATTCTATTTTTTTCGCAGGACTTTATCATCATTCAGTGAATAGAATGGATGGTGCTCACTTAAGTGAGCAGCTATTTTGTTTTTTCCTTGTTCAGAGTGTGGCTCCAAACTTATTTACTGCACACTATTCAAACCCTACTGTGAAGACAGAATTATTAATTTCCTCATGGGCTTTTCTGTGGCATTCATCACTGTAATATATCCAAGTACTACACAAATGGTTATGAATTTATTTCACAAAACTCCTGTGAGGTGAGGGATTGAAATTATCCCTATTTTAAAGATGGGGAATTGAAACACAGAGAGATTGAGGTCAAATTTGGCCACTAATTTTGGTGTCCAATTTGAGACCTCTAGGACCTGATTTTCAGAGTACTTATTATATATAGCGCTTTATATGTTCAACACATAGTTCCCATTCACTTCATTTGCAGCTGGGAGTGCTCAGCATTTCTGGAAATGAGACCTGAAGGTCTCAAGTCAGACACCCAGAAAATTAGGAATGTGCAATTAGTGACAACCCATGAAAAGTTTGTTTTAAGTAACATAATGCATCCTTTATCACATAGCAACTCTGTAGCAGAGGGAGGGATAGAATCCAATTCTCCAGGGCAGCATTCAACTGCCTACACCAGGAGAACATCTTGCATTCTCCTGCCTCATTCACTACACACCTTTCACCTCCCGCAACATATGAAGCACATATCCTACAGACAACAGTCTCCTTCGCTACATAACCCTGAATCATGCCCAAACAAGATCCAACCTGTGCACTGAATGACGCAGGGGTCCTGTGGAAAAAGCAGTATGTGATCATGTAATTGTATCATTATGCATACACACAAAGCTGAATTAAAGTTGGTGTATTTCTAGCATTTACTAACTTTTGAGAGCTTCACATTGCAAATGCTCTTATAACATAGTTTTTGTGTGTAATTGTATTTATAACTTCTTTCGTGCATTGCATCACTAAAAAAGGTTTTCATTTCCATATGTTTTTAAGGTATGCCAAACTTTTGTGACTATTGTGTGTGTGTGTGTGTGTTTGTGTGTGTGACTGTGTCCCTTTTTTGGAAGTTACAGTAATCAGTTAGAGGTGCCCTCTTTGACTAATTTTGATCTTTCTTGGCAAGTAATTATATTTAATTTTGTATTTTTCATAACTTAATTATACATCATTTATATTCTGCAGTTACACATTAGTACTCTGTATAGTTACATATCCACCAAAATTAATTGTTACAGTTATTTACTTGGTGGCACTGTAATTTGTTTGATAAATAGTGTAACAAAGACTGCAGTACATTCATCTTTAATTTAGGTTATACAACTCAAAATCTGAGATAATCAATTTTTGTAATAATTTCTAAGGCCTAACTCTACAATCCCTCCATACGTTGGACTCCCATTGATTTTGAGCCCTAGGTTGGGCCCTAAGGGAGTAACTCCAGAGGGAAAAGTGCACAGTCAGATTGAAAGAGCTGTGTGCTTCTCAGACACATATGCTCAAAATACATATTCAGAAGAAACAGACCCCTCACTCCAAATCTGTAGCAGTTGCTGTGCATGCAGGGGGACACATGGGATACAGGAGCCGATTCAGCTCCCACTGAAATGAATGGAGACCTCTCCAGGGGAGCTGGAGCAGATCCATGGTGAATAGGGTGTGAGAGGAGATCTGTGGATGAAGACTGCTGCTCCCAACTTATATGCACACACATGGAGTCTTGAGCCAGTGGATCAGAGCAGCACACAGACCCATTCACCATGTTTTCTCTGATCTTTCAGCCCATTCACCATGTTAATCATTGCTACTCACACTATAATGTACAATCATTAGGGAGTTCTCTGTGTGGCACACCAGGCACCAAGTCTTTCCAACACAGACTCTTCCCATCTATCTCCTTTCATTGCACAATGGACAGATGGCATTTTCATTGCATTTTGGCCATTCCCTGGATATGTAGAGGGGCAAGATTTGCTCCGAAAGTACTGATATTGCTTCACAAACAGTGACCAAGTTATCTAGTTAAATTGGTGATTTGATACTCTTTAGAGCACTAGCTCCATTGATAAGTTCAGCGGTGAAAAGTTTTACTTTAGGTGGTTGTTCTTCTAGCTACTTTATCCCTGCTTGTGTAAGTCATGGCCTGTTAAGATAAGCTATTTCCCTTTTTTACTGTACCTTTCCCTTATTTAATCGGAAACCTAAAACGTATAATGTTTGTTTCTACTTGATGGGTTTTCATTTTACATGATGAATTAACATTTAGTTCAGTGCTATGGAAAGTATTTAAAGAGCCTTGAGATTTTTAAGCTTGCTAAGGTTCGATAGTAGTTTCATTAGCTCTTGCTGATGTGGGACTTGGTAGTAAAAGGCAGGAAGACTGTCAGAGAGGTTAAGAAAATATGATGGACTAATCCATGACAATGATATTTTACTGTTAGATATTAAATCCACATCAAGTTACTGACTTCCCCATACGATCTCTGTCCTGTAAGCATACAAGAGAGTTGTAGAGCATGGGGTTAACCACAGGAGGGCGTGTGATTTAGTAGTTAGAGCTCAGGACTAGGTTTCAGAAGTTCATGGTTCTGCTGGCTCTGTCACTGACCCTTCTGTGTGACTTAAGCAAATCACTTAGTATCCCCATCTGTGACACAGGGATGATAATACGTATCAAACTCAGACGGATACTGTCAAGCTTAATTCATGACTATAAAGCCCTTTGAGCTCCTTAGATGAAAGGCATTATATGGGCCTGATCCAAAGCCCATTGCAATGAATGGTAAGACACTCATTGACTGTAATGGGCTTTGGATCCGACCCAAAATACATAAGTTCAAAGTACTTATTACTATTATTATACCAAATCAAATTATAGCTACCCAAGAATTTTTATCTTTAGACATTAAATGGGCACTTAAATGCATACAGTATCTGGGAATTTGAATTGAGTTATATAAGCAGTTATCCCAGTGTGATAGGAGGGATACCGTGACTTAGGACTTCTCTACATAGGGAAGTTAGTGTGCAGCAAGCCAAGGTATAAATCTACAGCACACTAGTTTGACACACAGTAATTCACTGTGTGGATCCTGCTACCACACACTAAGTCTGTAGTGCACTTTGACATCCTACTGTTTCAAACATCAGAGCATTTAACATTTTGTTATTGAACATTTAGTGTGCTGTAGCAGGATCCACAGTGTGAGTTAGTGGATGTCAAGGTAGCAAACTACAGATTCACATCCTGGCTTGCCATCCACTAACTTACCATGAAGACAAGCCCTTTCTGTGGTGGAATATAATGATGCTCTCATATAGAATGGATTAATTTAAAATGAACAGTATGTCTAAATTACTTATTGGTATAAGCTTAAATGTTCCCCTGTCCCATTCTCATTATTTTGGAAACAGGAATATTTTTCTCATTTGCCGTCATTTAAAAATAAGTTCAGTAATACAAACAACAAAAGCTAAGGGTGATCTGGTATTCCTAGAATGCAGAGAATACATGGGGATGTTGTCTCCTACAAAGGTTTTATTGTTTGGGGCTTGAGATGATTTAGGAGTGGACAACCAATGAGTAACTTATGTAAGTTTTCCTAATGAGTTCCAATCAAAACATTTTTACCACTCCACACCATCAAATACTCTGTGTATGCCAGATATTTTATAGAAATACATTTTTAGAAGTGTTTTAGCAAAGTTTTGGGTAAGTAAGCCCATGTTAGATAATTTAACAGAAACATCCAGCTAACTGTTTGAAACACTGCTGACTATAATAATTACAAAAACTAAGTTTACACGGAAGCTCTTTTCCCCACATTTTCCTTTTCTTCTCTCTTCATATAGTCATAGTCTTCTACCTGTAACATTGCTGGAATTTCAATGATCAACAGATCATGGTAGTAGAAGAACATAGATTATTTAGTAAGAGCACTGTACCTGGTGGGGGGAAGTGAACCTCTTTTCATATGTCAGTCGACTCGCTTCCATCGAGAATCGGAAACTTTTCCTTCTGATACTGTCCTCTGATTCAGATTTGGGGAACTTTTCAACATCTCCTTTGTCCTCTGCTTCAGACAGTTCCTTCTGTCTTCTTTTCTTCCTTCTGTTTCTCCTTTCTTTAGCACTCTTTGAGCTCAACTTCGATGCTTCTGAGGAACTTTCCAAGAGCTCCCCTAATCCCCCTACTCCACTCAAATCTCTTGACGCAACTGACGCTGCTGCTACTGCTGCTGTTGCCTGTTGGTTTACAAGGTGTGGTATTTTTAGAATGTAGCTAGCTAACAATTTTATATACTTGTACTGATTTTTATTATTATCAGTGTAATCAGTTGCAACTTGCAAGCAACATTTCAATCCGGCAAACATTCTCAAAAAAAATAAATTCAAGACAATTTTGTTTAGAGAAATATTTAGTTCCCTATTATATAGAGCACAAGACAACAAAAGAACTAGTTTAAGTCGTACCATAACAGCACAGCTCCCCAAAGACAAAGGTACAATACATCAGCTTAAAATCAAAGTAGTACAAGAAATCATGAGCATTGTATCCTCCATGCACTTCAGATCTATGTGCTTCTCCCTCTCTCATGAGAAAGACAATACATTCTACTACAGAACAACTCAGCTGGTCCCCTCTGCCTGTTCACAGTGAGAACTACTGGTTGTTCTTTCTGTATGGAGATATGTAACTCATACCATGTGACTTGATCCATTAAAATAGGTAGAGGGATTGATTGACTTAACCATTGGTGCAAAGAGACATTTAGGGCAGATTCAGGACCTTTTCCTGGGAGTGACTGTAAACTGTTCTGAAATGCTGCAGTGGAGGATATGTTGGGGAAGCTGCCAGGCCTCCACAGGTTGACAAGGTCAGAAGATGTGTGACTCCAGAAATGGCTAATTTTGTGTGTGAAAAGAGAGATCAGTAATTACCCACCAAAATAACATCATATTTGGTACCAGAGTTATTCAGGGTAGATGTGATGTACCTCTCTGACAGGGGAGTGGCTATATTTTTGGTTGATGTTAGAGGGGGAATTGTTAAGCTATCTTAGAACCTGGCTTCAGGTGGGGGGAGGCAGCCAAGCTGTTTGCTGGCATCTCCTTGTGGCATGTGTTCAGTGTCAGTACTCATTTGATAGGGGAGCTGGTTCTCTGATACACTGGAATTCAGGGGCAGACTTAGGGGAAGGCATCCCCAGAGAAGCTGGGGAATGGGGTTGTGGCTCCTAATGTGTTGTGTAGCAAGGAGAAAATCCACTTTTCCAGCCCATTTACCCTCACACAAGAGGAGGGCATTGGAGTCCTAGCCATAGGCTTGGATCAGATGCCGTGAGGCTGGGGGAGCTGATGACAACCCTCAAACAGGGGGAAAGGAATGATGATCCAGGCTATATGAGTTGTTCCTGGAGTGTTCCCAATGAGTAATTTAATAAAGTTGTGGCCTAAATAAACCATGTCTGTTGCATCTTGTCTTTCTTCCTGTGTGTCTGGGACAAAAGTTCTACATCCCGCTCTAAAAGAGCTCAGCTGGTTCTTTCTGGCTATTCATAGTGAGGATTAATTGTTGTTCTTTCTATGTGGGCTTAGGAAACACATTCTTCTTTGAGTAGTGTTCCTGTGGGTGCTCCACTTTAGGCGTCTGTGTGCCCCTGCACCTCTAATCGGAGATTTTTGGTAGCAGTGTCCCATTGAGCCTGCACATGTGCTCTCCCTCCCTCCTGGGCGAACCCCCCTCACTTCCTTCTCTACCACTCTGAAGGAAGGAGCAGTTGTCCCTTCCTGATCTGTGTCATTAGCATAAGTAGTGTTTGTTTTGTTACCTTTGTTCTCCCTAAAAGCACTCAGGCTAGTGTTTTATTTTATTTTATTCCTTTGGTTTAAAAAGAAAAGAGAAAAAGGAAAAGAACTTCACTTTCCTTCCCTGTCTGGGGGCATTTCCCTCCCCCACCCCCACTCTGCCCTCCCCGGGCATCTAGTAGACTCATAATTATTTTCTTTTTCAGTTAAAAAAAAAAAGTAAAGACCATGTTCTTCCGCATATTCCTCCCTGCTAGAGGATGACAAGCCCCTGCCCAGGGGCTTGCCTGGCTCTCTCTGCTCCAAGCGGTGCCTCTCTTGCCAGAAGTCAGTTCCTCTAATAGCCAGACACTCACTGTGCCTGGGAGACCCTCACAGAAGTGTTTTACCTGCCACGCCTAAAACTGCAGCCTCACAGGAGTTGGGAGCTGAAGTAAAAAATTCCTCCCTATAGAGAAAACACTTCAGTCTGCAGGGGACTCTGGTGGGTGTTGACCCCGGATCATCACCGGAGCCTTCACTTCAAAAGGGGTCAAGTGGGGAAGAGGAGAAGAGAGAAAGAGAGAGAGAAAAAAAAAGAAGAAGCCACCAGCAGATTCTCCCTGGGAAGGCTCCTCTGAGCAACTGGCCAGCCAGAGAGGTGTTCCCCAGTGCGGCCATCTCGGCACCGACCCCCGAGCAACTGGCCAGCCAGAGGGGTGTTCCCCAGTGCGGCCATCTCGGCACCAACCCCCAAGCAACTGGCCAGCCAGAGGGATGATCCCCAGAGCGGCCATCTCGGCACCGACCCCCGGGGAACTGGCCAGCCAGAGGGATGTTCCCCAGTGCGGCCATCTCGGCACTGACCCCCGAGCAACTGGCCAGGTAGAGGGGTGTTCCCCAGTGCGGCTATCTCGGCACCGACCTCCGAACAACTGGCCAGCCAGAGGGGTGTTCCCCAGTGTGGCCATCTTGGCACTGACCCCTGAGCAAGTGGCCAGCCAGAGGGAAGTTCCCCAGTGCGGCCATCTCGGCACCGACCCCCGAGCAAGTGGCCAGCCAGAGGGAAGTTCCCCAGTGCGGCCATCTCGGCACCGACCCCCGAGCAACTGGCCAGGTAGAGGGGTGTTCCCCAGTGCGGCCATCTCGGCACCGACCCCCGAGCAAGTGGCCAGGTAGAGGGGTGTTCCCCAGTGCGGCCATCTCGGCACCGACCCCCGAGCAAGTGGCCAGCCAGAGGGGTGTTCCCCAGTGCGGCCATCTCGGCACCAACCCCCAAGCAACTGGCCAGCCAGAGGGATGATCCCCAGAGCGGCCATCTCGGCACCGACCCCCGGGGAACTGGCCAGCCAGAGGGATGTTCCCCAGTGCGGCCATCTCGGCACTGACCCCCGAGCAACTGGCCAGGTAGAGGGGTGTTCCCCAGTGCGGCTATCTCGGCACCGACCTCCGAACAACTGGCCAGCCAGAGGGGTGTTCCCCAGTGTGGCCATCTCGGCACTGACCCCTGAGCAACTGGCCAGCCAGAGGGAAGTACCCCAGTGCGGCCATCTCGGCACTGTCCCCTGAACAACTGGCCAGCCAGAGGGGTGATCCCCAGTGCGGCCATCTCGGCACTGACCCCTGAGCAACTGGCCAGCCAGAGGGGTGTTCCCCAGTGCGGCCATCTCGGCACCGACCCCCGAGCAACTGGCCAGCCAGAGGGGTGTTCCCCAGTGTGGCCATCTTGGCACCGACCCCCGAGCAACTGGCCAGTCAGAAGGGTGTTCCCCAGTTCGGCCATCTCGGCACCAACCCCTGAACAACTGGCCAGCCAGAGAGATGATCCCCAGAGCGGCCATCTCGGCACCGACCTCCGAACAACTGGCCAACCAGAGGGGTGATCCCCAGTGCAGCCATCTCGGCACCGACCTCCGAACAACTGGCCAACCAGAGGGGTGATCCCCAGTGCAGCCATCTCGGCACCGACCCCCGAGCAACTGGCCAGCCAGAAGGGTGTTCCCCAGTGCGGCCATCTCGGCACCGACCCCCAAGCAACAGGCCAGCCAGAGGGATGATCCCCAGTGCGGCCATCTCGGCACTGACCCCCGAGCAACTGGCCAGGTAGAGGGGTGTTCCCCAGTGCGGCTATCTCGGCACTGTCCCCCGAACAACTGGCCAGCCAGAGGGGTGATCCCCAGTGCGGCCATCTCGGCACCGACCCCCGAACAACTGGCCAGCCAGAGGGGTGATCCCCAGTGCGGCCATCTCGGCACCGACCCCCAAGCAACTGGCCAGCCAGAGGGATGTTCCCCAGTGCAGCCATCTCGGCACCGACCCCTGAGCAAGTGGCCAGCCAGAGGGAAGTTCCCCAGTGCGGCCATCTCGGCACCGACCCCCGAGCAAGTGGCCAGCCAGAGGGAAGTTCCCCAGTGCGGCCATCTCGGCACCGACCCCCGAGCAACTGGCCAGGTAGAGGGGTGTTCCCCAGTGCGGCCATCTCGGCACCGACCCCCGAGCAAGTGGCCAGGTAGAGGGGTGTTCCCCAGTGCGGCCATCTCGGCACCGACCCCCGAGCAAGTGGCCAGCCAGAGGGAAGTTCCCCAGTGCGGCCATCTCGGCACCGACCCCCGAGCAACTGGCCAGCCAGAGGGGTGATCCCCAGTGTGGCCATCTTGGTACCGATCCCAGGGAACTGGCCAGCCAGAGGGGTGATCCCAGTGCAGCCAATACCAGCAGAGGAACCTCTTGCTGTTAGCGCAGCTGCTGCTCTGGGTCCCTGGGAAGCTCTGGAAGCTGAAACTTGAGAAGGGGCTTCCTGCTGTGAGCTCTGCCCTGCTCTGAGCTCTGTTCTCTGCAGGACAAGGGGCTTCTGTAAGCTCTGTAAAAAGAAAAGGAGTACTTGTGGCACCTTAGAGACTAACCTTAGAGACTAACTCTGTGCTGCTCTGAGCTCTACCCAGGGTAACTACTGCAGGGACAGGGCACAGTTACCGTACCATCTCTAAAAGAGCGACACAGAGAAGCCCTGCTGTCGCTCTGCTTGGGCACTGAGACACCAGAGGCTTCCACCATCATGCTCTGAGACAAGGGTACCACCCCCTAAGGAGAGGGGACAGTTACCGTATCATCTCTAAAAGAGTGACATAGAGAAACCCTTTGGTACCAGATGCAACAAAAGTCCCATCTAGGAAGCGTTCTGCACCTTCCCAACCATTGATACCGACTACAGACACTCCTCTGGCATTCCAGATGAGCCCCTGGTAACACAGGTGCTCTGATACTCTGGAGACCTGTGGCCTCAGTACCCAGGGAGAGACAATTACCATACAGTCTCTAAAAAAGTGGCACCAACAAACTTTTTGTACTGGGCAAAACTCTCATTTAGGGAGTGCTCTGCCCAACTATCAGTACTGACAATGTACCACGAACCCTCCTTTGTGGTACCAAATGAACCCATGGTACTGCATGAGCTCTGCTACCCTGGAGACCTGATGATTGGGGAAGAACCACAATCCCCATTACTTGGTACCAGGACCCCGGCACCCAGAATCGCTCTTAGCACTGGGTTGTATACTGCCAATACCCCAGGCACCCTTACCCACTGATGAATCTGACACTGGGCAGGAGGAGATCATTCCCTGGCCTTTCAAGGTGGCCCACCACCACACTACAAGAGTCATCCCCAATTCCATCACGCCAACTGCTTGTGCCTGCCTTCCTGCCTCTCCCTCCCAAGGCCATATTGTAACTCTTCGGGTATATACACACACATGGCGCGACCGTCTCCGGTGTCTCTCAAGGAGAGTCCACCAGATGGTTTGCTACAGCCTGGCACCTGAGCCAGGGCAGGAGAGCACCTGAGCCAGGACAGGAGAAACCTTTTCAGAACAGGAAAGAAGGGGGAAGGGGGAGGGGGAACCACACCTGAAGAGGAAGCTATCTCTTCAGCACACTTCTCCTCATCTCTCCCAGATGAGACTGTGCTGCCCCACCCCTCATCACTAGGTGAAGATTTAAGAACTTTCTGGATCTTACCAAGAGGGTGGCAGATGCCCTTACAGGAGGTGGCGGATACACATCACAAGTTGGTGGAAATTCTGCACACTACCTTCTCATCTAGAACTGTCCTCCCCATTAATGAGCTGATTCTAGATCCTACCAAAATCATCTGGCAGAGCCAGCCTCCATTGCACCAACCAGCAACAGAGTGTAAACAAAAACAACCCTACATCTCTACCCAAAGAGGCAGACTTTGTTTTCAACATCCGCAACCCAACTCCAATCCAATCCAGTCATAGTGGATGTGGTTAATACATGAAGCAAGCAACATAATGCCAATCAACTCCATATGATCAGGCTTTGCAAGATGGCGTATTCATCGACAACATTACTGTTTAGAGTCATAAATTACCAAACTGTCATGGCCAAAACAATTTTGTTAATCTTGGGAAACCTAGGATGTTTCTGAAACATTACTGGAAACACAAAAAGAACAGATTCAGACCATCCTTAGAGAAGGTCAGTTAATAGTCAGACCGGTCCTAGAGACACCACTGGATGTAGCTGTTACAGCTGCCCGCCCAGTCTCCATGACAGTAGTACTGAGGTGGGTTGTGGGGATTGGGTTTTTTTTGTTCGCTACACCTCTCTAGCTTTTTTGGGGGGATGAACTAATCACGGAAGGAGTGAAAATGTGCCTTTCTACCCTTTTTCACCTCCAGCCCTGCATTGATCACAACTCGACTGGACCCAGTAACCTGCCCTGTAATGGGTGAATCCTTCTCATTTTCTCACACACACAAAGAAGCATTGCACATCACCCCTGTTCTCAGATTACTCCACTGACTCCCCATTCATTTAAACAATAATTTTGCATAGACTTTATCTAGCTTTTGTTTCTCTCTGTTCCCCACTCTTCTTGCTATTCTAGCATCAGTCTCTGTTGCTTCATGCAAATGCACAAGTACAGTGGCAGCTGTCTGGAATAGCCTCCAGATAGCCTTCAATTTAATTAATCTCCATCTGCTTTCAGATATTGCCTGAAACCTTATCTTATCCCCCTACTTGCCTATAGAGCTTTGTTTTTAATTTTGTAACTGCATTTTTTAATATAATGTATGAAAAGTACTAGAGAAAATAAAGTTTATATTAAATGTTAATACACATAATGGCTAAATTTTTTAAAAATTCCATATCAATGACAATAGATATCAATACCAAATTTGAAAAAAGGATGTACCATTGCTAATATATGTTTTTATTCTCCACAATTCTGCTCCTTTCTGATTGATTTGAAATGACAGTGTTTAATGGCTATATATGCTATTGCAGATAGTGAAGAAATCTTTCTTTTCAAGGTAAAGATAGGGGGCCTGATTAACTGTTGCCTTGCACCTTATGGAGTCATTTATACCTGGTCAAAGTATGTGTAAAATAATACATGTGTAAATGACTAGAGAATTCTGATTTGCTAGCATTTTACACCCAGTTTGTACTGACATAAATGACTAGACTAGGTGCAAGGCAGTGGAAATGCAAGCCGAGAAATTAGATGTTGGGTTCTCAAGTATAACACATTGTCAGACAATTTGTCTTTGGATAATAAACCCTCATACAACAGGTGTATATTAAAAATTACATTTTCTTGTAACATTATTTGTTATAAAAGATTATCCAAGAAGTAATTCCATCCATCACCCCTTTGTTACTTAAAGCATTTATATCCTTTTCTAAGGCCCTAATAGACTTAAGTGTGGTTACAATTAGGTATGTGCTTAAATACTGTGCTGGAACGAGGCCTATGAGAATATCCTAGTACTAATACCTTTCCTTCAGTCTTTTTTTGTTCTGAATGTTTGGGAGGGATTATTAAATAGAGCAGCTCTGAACATCCTCTCACAGACTATAAACCAGAAGCAACTTATTTTAATGCCACCTGACTTTTTCACAACTGTTATGAGATTTGTAACCCCAGGATGTCATCAATATCATGCATGGTAATTCTCCATTATAGCCAACTTTCTGTAACATTGTAATCACCAATCTTTTACCAGTAGAACTTTACGGTGAACTTAGTAACAGTGGTTTACTGCGCCATGAATTTGGTTTCTTGTCATTTTGTTGGTGAGATTATAAATTGTTGATTCACTTAATAAACTAGTTACTTTAGGTGATAAACAAGGCTTCTTGTTTTTCAGTTAACTGTTCAGTATATTATATATTATTACATGTACTAATTTATGTGAGTAATTTATAATTTTAGGCATAAGAATAAGGACGTGCAGAAACAGACAAAGTACATTTTTTACACAGAAAATACCTGAGCTTCTTCTTGTTGTTTTTTTAGCTGTTCAAGCATCTGCTGAAATTCTGCCTCTTTCTGCTCTGCTTCTTCCAGGGTTGCTTGATTCTGTTCTTCATAGGCCATAGCAACAACAGCCAGGATCAAATTCACCAGATAGAAAGAGCCCAAAAAAATCACCAGAACAAAAAATATCATGTATGTTTTGCCAGCAGCTCGTAGCGTCTGGGGGAAAACAATTCCGTATAAATGTGTAGTGTCACTGCTAGTCTGATAGTATGTTAGTGATGCAGTTCATGCTCTGATAAGTAGTAGTTTAAAGGGTTTGTCACGACTAGGGCTGTCAAGCGATTAAATAAAATTAATTGCAATTAATTGCGCAATTAATCATGCTGCTAAACAATAATAGAATACCATTGATTTAACATTTTTTGGATGTTTTCTACATTTTCAAACATACTGATTTCAATTACAACACAGAATACAGAGTGTACAGTGCTCACTTTATATATATTTTTATTACAAATATTTGCACTGAAAAAAACCCAACAAAATAGTATTTTTCAGTTCACCTAATAGAAATGGAGTGCAATCTGTTTATCAGGAGATAACTCTGCCCACTTCTTGTTTACAATGTCACCTGAAAGTGAGAACAGGCATTCGTATGGCAGTGTTGTAGCCAGCGTCACAAGATATTTACATGCCAGATGTGCTAAAGATTCATATGTCCCTTCATGCTTCAACCACCATTTCAGAGGACACGTGTCCATGCTGATCACAGGTTCTGCTCGATAACGATCCAAAGCAGTACAGACCGACGCATGTTCATTTTCATCATCTGAGTAAGATGCCACTAGCAGAAGGTTGATTTTCTTTTTTGATGTTTCAGGTTATGTAGTTTCCACATTGGAGTGTTGTTTTTTTAGACTTCTGAAAGCATGCTCCACACTTCATCCCTCTTAGATTTTGGACAGCACTTCAGATTCTTAAACCTTGGGTCAAGTGCTGTAACTATCTTTAGAAATCTCACATTGGTACCTTCTTTGCATTTTGTCAGATCTGCTGTGAAAGTGTTCTTAAAATGAACATGTGCCAGGTCATCATCTGAGACTCCTATAACATGAAATATATGGCAGAATGCAGGTAAAACAGAACAGGAGACATACAATTCTCCCCCAAGGAGTTCAGTCACAAATTTAATTAACGCATGATTTTTTTAACGAGCATCATCAGCATGGAAGCATGTCCTCTGGAATGGTGGCCGAAGCATGAAGGGGCATATGAATATTTAGCATATCTAGCACGCAAATACCTTGCAATACTGGCTACAAAAGTGCCATGCGAACACCTGTTCTCACTTTCAGGTGACATTGTAAATAAGAAGCAGGCAGCAGTATCTCCCGTAAATGTAAACAAACTTGTTTGTCTTAGCGATTGGCTGAACAAGAAGTAGGACTGAGTGGACTTGTAGTCTCTAAAGTTTTACACTGGTTTGTTTTTGAGTGCAGTTACGTAACAAAAAAAATCTGTATTTGTAAGTTACACTTTCACAATAAAGAGATTGCACTTCAGTACTTGTAGGAGTTGAATTGAAAAAATACTATTTCTTTTGTTTATCATTTTTAAAGTGCATATATTTGTAATCAAAATAATAATATAAAGCGAGCACTGCGCACTTTGTATTCTGTGTTGTAATAGAAATCAATATATTTGAAAATGTAGAAAAACATCCAAAAATATTTAATATATTTCAATTGGTATTCTATTGTTTAACAATGCAATTGATCACAATTTAAAAAATTAATCACGATTAATTTTTTTTAAGTTAATCGCGTGAGTTAACTGAAATTAATCGACAGCCCTAGTCACAACTGAATATGTCTATTCATACAATTTTACCATATAAATAATACTTAGCATTTGATTCACACAAGGTTCTTACCAACTGATAAAGATTTTCCCAGAAGTCCTGAGTCATCAGCCGAAAGAGTGACAAGAATGCCCAACTGAATGTGTCAAAGCTTGTGTAGCCATAATTGGGGTTTCTACCAGCTTTCACACATATATATCCTTCTGGACATTGACTGTGTGAAGACAGAATATGAGGTGTTATAGTTAACTTTCAGTCCACTCTGACTCTGTGTTATGTTTCAGAACAAAATGCATTATTTTCATTTGCCATATCATCTATTATTTTTGGACAGTTGTTCTTTAGGAAACTCTTGTTAATTAAAATTTTGTGTTTTAAGACAATTCCAGAAGGCTCCCAAAAACCCAGCTAAGATAAAAATAAATGAAAAATGCCCCTTTAGTTTGTATTTTGTTACTAAGTAGCACTTGCTTGTTTTCCTTAATGAAAACCTGTCAAACTATTTAGTTCAGAATTTCAACAGTCACATTTTTCAACAATAATCTCCAATCCAAACCAGTAATTCCCAGACAAAAAATACTTGCTAAAATGGAGGTTGTAAATAAAGCTGGGTGAATAACTGATTTTTTGGTTCACTGGCAGATCTGGAAAAAAACTGGTTTGGGTCAAACCAAATCTAAAAACTGTAAATTGAAAAAAATTCTGTTTCTGGTTGAATGAAACATGGGGCTGGACACAGACATTTAGGCCAGTGGCACTTATGTGGGTTGTGAGAGACCCATGCTGAATTCCCCGACCTGCCTGATATGGAAAAGTAATTTGAACTACAGTCTCCCACATCACAGGGAGAGTGCCTTAGCCACTGTGCTATAGGTTAGTCTAAGGCAGGGTGTGCTAAATCTCTCTTGTTGGAGCTGTTCCATTTTGTATGAAGAATTAGGGTTATCAACTTTGTTTGGATGAATTCCTGGAGGTTTCATCACGTGACATTACCTTTAATTAAAGATTAAATCTTTAATTCCTGGAGACTCCAGGACAATCCTGGAGGGTTGGTAACCCTATGAAGAATTCATTGGCGCAGCAGCTTGAAATTGGATCTCTCACATCATACGTGGATGCTCTAACCATCAGGCTATAGAGTCATCCTCATGGTCTTTCCAAGGCCTAATTATGAATGACTGTGAATTGCCACTATGAATGACAGTGTGTCAGGCAAAGAGAATAAGGATGCAATATGGGGGATGCAAATTCAAGTTCCTTTTCACATCCCAGGCAAGTGCACTAACCACTGGGTAAAAGTTATAAGGGAGCTCATAGCCTCAGCTTCCAGGCATAGGCCTCATTTATTTATTTATTTACTTATTTTGTTACTGTTATTATTGGCCGAACATATTTGGCAAATTCACAAATAGTTTCACATTGACCAAAACAGCAATTTCCAGTCAATAAATTATTTGTCTGAACATTTTCACTCGCTCTCGTTGTAAATATCCAGTAATTTAGAACATTAGACAAATGTGGTTCTAAGTCAGGAAGTCCACAGCTAAGATTAAGAAACAAATGTTTTCTGTAAATTGTTTCACTCTACACATTTAGTTTCTTGAGCTTAACTGGCAAGTATATTCCTTCAACTCTGCCCATTTGATTGTAAAGCTGGCCACTCTGCAAGACCTATTTAGAAGCCTGTAAATTGCTTAGACCTTGTGGAGTTTTCAAAGGTTCAAATACTTGTATAAAACAAGTATTGAATTAACCAGCTGACGCTCAAAAAAGTATTAAAATGCTCTAGCTCATGCTCAGGAAAAAAAATTACAATTTCTAGGCCAATCTGCACCAACCTAGTTTGAGTCTTAAGATTCAGTTGGATCACTGAGTGCCCTTTAGCTGTTCTCCCTGAGGCAAATGCACCAAGAAGAAACTGTGAGACACAGAGACACAATTCCTCCCCTAGCTCCAGAGTG